>NW_008794888.1:9363903-9409716 GCF_000699145.1 Aptenodytes forsteri | reverse complement strand
ACCGGGGCGGGGGCGCGGCAGGCGCCCCCCCCAGCCTCATGTTAGCACTTTATTTATAGCATTGCCTTTCTGTTCATAACCTTCCCAACTGTGAATTGGAATTTTTCTCCCCCCAGCATTATGGTGATGGTTTGGACCATGGAGATGTTTGGAAAGGGGCAATTTGGCATCAGGAGTCTAAAAAGCAGATACAGATGACATCCTAAATGTATCTTTTATGAGTTTTGAATGATTCCTTTAAATTAAGCTCAGAGTGTGTGACAGCTTCTGGTAGTGCCGCCAGTAAGGAAATAAAACGTAAAAATCAAGAGGTTCTTGAGCATGTGTAGTCTTATGATCACATCCTCTGGACACCTTGCTTTCCCTCATGCCACTTCAAGCTGTGATGTACCAAGTGCTTCCCAAGGAAAGTGCTCCAATAATTTTCAATTGTCTCTTCACCACATACGCCCCCGAACCCCAACATACTTCCAAATTCAAGACTTATAAAAAATTAAATGCTCCAATAATTCTAAATTGTGTCTGTTCAGTGTTACTGGAACCTGTCCATTCCTTCAGTTTGGGGATTTTTGTTTTGTTTAGGGGGGGGAGGAAGAAATGCTTCTATTAGTGCTTCAAATTGGAAGCCAGTCAAACAGCATCATAGCAGAATGATTCAGCAGCCTCTGAGCCGATTTGCAGTGTATCATAAAACAGGATTAGGAAAACAACAATGCCTGGAGGAGAAAGAACTCACACAAGAATCACGGCAGGAGAACAATACCAAAAAGGAGCAGAGGGAATAATCCTCACTTGGCTTCTGAGGAGCAGGTCGGATGACCTAATAGATGGCTTTCAATGCCCTTCATTCCCTGCTGTGTGGCAGGGTTCAGCTGCCCGGATCCAGCCGCCACAGCTTAATAAATGGCTCTGCATCGACTGAACCACATTAAGTGTTTCTGTGTGCACGCCCACAGCCTGTTGTCATTTATCTGAGACCGTGGTCCCCCTCTGGCACAAGACCCAGATGCTATTTCACAGCAGGCAGGAGCTTATGCAGAACTAGCGGTGGAAGTTCATGACCATTTAGGACAGGAAGCAAAGGAAACAATCTGAGGCTGTTATAAACAAAAAAGTGGGTTTTTCTCGGTCTTACTCAAGAAGACACACACACAAGGCAGCACATTAAAGTAGCAGAGGTGTCAAGCTAAGCGTATTCCCTAGCACTGTCCTGAACAGGAATGAAATTAAACATGTATTTCATGATCTCCTGAATCAAAGCAACAGCGACCACCTATGGCCAATGCCAAGATGGAAGATGAAAGCATCATTTAAAATCTATTCTCTGTGAACCCGAAGATCCTATTGACAACCTTGTTGTAAATTAGGCCATACCTGTTACAACTGCGGCCTTGGAGCAACAGAGAAAGGCAGGGACTCTCTCAGGAGTTTTACTAGATCAGCAATGGTTGAATTACTTCTATGCAGAACATGAAATCACAGCTTCATGCAAGTGAGGAAAATCAGACAATTATATCACAATTCCAATAAAATAGCTATATCCAAAGTTTGGTAGAGAGACACAAAAACAGGGAGGAAAAAGAAAAATCTCCTATGCCATGGTCTCCTCTTGTAGACTGAAAAAAATGATAAAGTGCATCCTTGTTTAACTCACTGCAGGATGCCTGGAATTTTATAGAAACTGCTGCAACGTGTCACCCAGTGGGGAATAACTGAAACATGAGATAAGAAATCAGCCGTATCCTAACTTGCAGTGGCAGGTGCTGTAAAAGGAAATGCCCAATAAAGGCTTAATATATAGGAAGATGGCAAATAACTGCCTGGATTTCTGAAATAAGAAAGAGTAAACCAATTCTCTAATCGTGTCTAATCAAAGAACACCATCAGTTGCTAAAAACGTCTAGGACAAAATGGGTATCAGAGAGATGGTGGCATGCATATCTTCTTCATTAGTGTTTTGGGAATATTTTAGCCTGCAGAATTTAATTCCCTGTTATTACTTCTGAGCCTGGAGGTGAAAGTCATAAATCAGGACCACTCATAATATGCAATAATGGGGCAAAATACTCATAAGAAGAGTTACATGATGAAATCCTTTAGGATTGTGTGTAACACTTCCAGTCCTTGATGACAGCATTAACAATTCTTCTGTCAGTAACATCTATTCTTCCCTAATTCCTATACTGGGTTTTCATTCTTTTCTCCCAACATCTCCAAATTTTGCTGTCCTATGGCATTCCTTCCACCCTTCCTCCCTGCTGCCCTAAATATATGTTTAAAACAAAATCATAGGAAAGCATTCCATGCTTAAGAAGATGGGCAGGTTTTAAATTACACTGTATTTACTTATAAGGGCTTTTAATACCAGAGGAGCTTTCCCAGGGAGTTTTGCTCTGATTTCAGGACCCCCATTGTTTTTATAGAGGGCTATTTGGTCCCGTTTAGAAGGTGGCTACATTTTGAGTAATAAAGACTGCAGTGCTATAAAATAAAATAACATTGTCCCCACCCTTCTTTTACCCTCCCATCTACTGAGTTAAAAAAAAAAAAAAGAAAAAAGATCCCACCCCATGTGTTAGAGCTTTGTTTTCTGAGTAACGAGATTAATCATGTTTCCTCTGCTTGAGGTCTCTCTCTTCTCTTCCTTTTCTTCTAGGTCCTCTGGATCCACACTGACATAGAAATATCCCATGATGGAGAAAATAATGCACACAGCAAAGAGGAGAACAGTGAACAAGACGAATTCAGCCCACTAGGAAAGAAAAAAGAACAGCAGGTCAGGAGACCCCAGGCTCTCAGTCCAGAGGATTTCTCTGCACTTCCAAGCACTTTTTAAAGAGCTGGGTGAACATTACTTTTTAGCTTCTGAGATCGCTCACAAGATAGAAACTTTCTCATCCTGTTTTCTGATAAACTCATGTACACATAATGTAATTATGAATGTGTGATATACCTTGAAACAAACCAGTTAGATTGGGCTAGTTTCATTAAATCTTTTCTTACAAATCTGTCCTGACTGGAACATACCTGCCTGGGCTTTTTGATCACAAGATGCCTTTGGGAGAGGCAGTTTCATGTTAGCCAGAAATGAGCCCCATTTCACACCTTCATTCCATCATCCTGGAAGTCTGATAGCCTGAATTAAACAACCTCTGCACCACAACCTCCCCATGTAAGCCTGACATCTTAGGGATGCCACAGGCAGCTGGTCCTGAAGGAGTCCCAAACTAGAGGCTTGAGGAGGCTGCCTGCCCACTGGGCTAGTTGGATGAAGGCAAGCTGCTTTCGGTAAGCAACTGCAACACGACTGGCATTGTGTCCAGGCTCCAGGCCCAAATACAGCCTGCTTGCCCAGAGCTGAGCTCCAGCAAGGTTATCGCAGTGCAGGTCACGATTATTTACTGCCACTGGGAGGCTTAGGGAGAGCCATTGCTCCAGAGGGCAACACTGCTGAGGGCAATGCAGAGCCCTGGCTGGGAGGCAGCTTGGTGCAGGCTGCCATCACTCCACTGCAGGAGCCTGGGGCTGTGCAGAGAAGCTGTGCCTCCAGGACACAGACATCCAGAAGCACCATCCAGGCCTGTTTTAAAGTGTTACCTCTGTTTTAAGAGCCAAACCATACCTGTGCCATTGGTGCAGCCTGTGCAACAACGAGCACAAGGGTATTCCCAACAGCCACTGTGAGCAGCCAGCCTGCCTGCAGCACCGACTTCATGCTGGCCGGAGACTGAAAAGAGAAGGGCCTGGTCAGTGGGTATCACGCTGTGGCCTTCTGCCCTGGTTCACCCTGTGATGTCCTGCCCGGTGTAGGTGCCACTAGGCTCAGCCTAGGAGGAGATGGTGGAATGTCCTCTGCGCAGAGTCTCCTCTGTGGTTAATTTCAACAGCTGCATACAAGGAGCTTTCAAAACATGTCCTCCAGGAGGACACATGAAGAAAGAGGAGATGTTGTTGTTGCAGAGCTGGATCCTGATCATCCCCAACCTGCATCATCTGAAATTGTACGATCAGGAAGTTCAGGAAGCCACACAACAAGCCCTGCAGCTTGGAATCTAGTGCCATGCAGTTGTACACCTTTGGAAAAGAGACTGGATCTTGAAGTTAAACTTCCTGCTGATGACAAATTTTCCACATCCCATGACAGATCATCCCACTGTATTAATTGCCCTCATTAATAAACATCTGCACTTTACTCCAAGGATAAATTTAAGTAGCTTCAGCTTTTTCATCTTGTAATGTCTCAGTCATCTCTTCTCATAAACCTTCTCCCCAGACAACAATCAAATCATCCCTTGCACACTCGTTACCCCTTGCTCCCTTGTTACAGACTCATGTAGGCTTAGACCCCTTCAGTCTCTCAGCTTAAAGCAGGTTCCAAGCCCCCATGCCACCCTATAGTCTTTGAGATACCTTTGCCTTTTTATCCCTGGAAAATACGTACCACAAAATATTTCACTGGGAGAAAACCCTGATATTACACTATTCAGAGCTTTCACATTAAAATAAACTTCTATTCAGTTCTGTTCTATGTTCTCAGCTTTACCAGAAAAGGAGTTTCCTGAGTATAATTGAGAACAGGTATCTTCAGAGTATGAATTAATTTAGCTTGAGGGCACCCAGCAAACTGTTATAATTCCACTTTTAGCTGAACCACAGATAACATTATCAGTAAGCATCATGCCAAAGGACATATAACAAGTCAATGGCAGATGCAGGAATAAACCCTGAAGTCTAATTGTAAGCCTAATCTGAAGTCTAATCTTTAAGTGGAGTACCTGAGAATAGGAGAAGGCCAGACCTGTAATGGAGAACATCACCTCCCCAGCAGATATTAATAAGTATTGTGGTAACTGCCAAGCCATATGGACATTGTTGGCTTTGATGTCTTCTGACTTCCATGTCTTAACAGCACCTCCAGAAACCTAGCAGGAGAATAAAGGCACATTGATTAGCTACTCAAAGATCAGATCCTTCTTAGCCTGGACTCCAACAGCAACTTTACTAAAATGAAGTTTTAAGTAAAGGTGGAAGCAAAGCTCTGCCCTGGAATTAAACTCTGGGTCTGACCCCTGCCATTTCCAAGCCTGTTGGGAACAGGCTGACTCCTACTGCACAGGGCAGAGGTGGCAGGCTGTAAGCATCCTAGCTCATTCATGTGCTGCAAGAGTTGCATGAGTTATTGCAAACCAACAAGTTGCCTTCTGTAGTGGGGTTGGGAAAAGCCTGTGTGGTACTTGTGCAGAGCCTGTGACCTGCTGCTGTCCCCAGGGCCAGAAGAGGATGAGAGGATAAATGCTCATTGCAGCCATGTGACCACTGCTCCCATTTCATCGGCACTGTACAGCTGCCCTACTATAATGGTGACACCCACACAAATCCAGTTCAGAAATACCAAGAGCAGCAGAGACTGCCCCATATCAGATGTATTCAGATAGTTATGGTAGCTGTATTCCTAATTCTTTTTGTTTGCTTTCCCAGGTGTAATTAATACTGCCTCTGAGGCACAGAGGCTCAGAGGCAGAGAGAGATTTGACTAGTAGTCAGGAAAACACTAGGCTGAAATGACTTCAGGCAGAAAACCCCGTGTTTAAGGAGAGTACTTGGGAAAATACAAGGGATGTTTACGAGGTGTACTTAATCACCATGCAGGGAGGCAAATCAAGAGACTGTATTTTAGCAGGCTAAAAGGGGTGAGAGGAGAGCTGTGCATTGCTCTTTAGCCCATAAAGAAATGTCACAAGCACCATACTATAACTGCGCACTGAGGAAGGGAAGGCTGGGTAGAAGGCAGCATCCCCATGATTTAAGTGTCACAGTTCAGCCACATTAGCAGACTAATATATTGCATTCTTGGTTCTTCTATATAGCACTCCTGGCAGAGGATCAGGGCTCAGTACAAATCACTGCAATAATTAAAAATTATCTTGGCCTGGAACTAACTCTCTACAGAAGGAGGAAACCACAGGGAGAGAGATGGAAAAACAGAGGGTCAAAAAGATTAAAGAACTAGCACAGGGTCCAGAAGGGCTGAGGGGCCTGAGGCACAGAGCCACCCCTGAGCAGCCATAGCTACAGCAGGGACTTTTGTAGATGGGACCACAAACTGGAATCCTTGCCCACAGTGACATGGGACACACCTACCTCAACCAGCCCTGACTCAGTTGCGTTACCAGAGGCTCTGGGGCAATATTCTTAGTGTAATATTCTTCACGCAACTTCTCTACTTGGTTTCTCATCTGGTGAAAGAGGCTTGCAGCCATGGAGGAAGGGTCTGGCCAACATCACTTCAAGTGCGTATGTGTTTTATGTACATAAATCTCTGCACTCACAGATGGCAGCATCTGCCTGTTCCCTCCAGGACTGTGCATCCTACTCCGGCTACTGGAGTTAAAAAAAAAAGCCAGGTGCTTTGCAGCTATATTTTTTCCCCCTACGTATTTAGACTCTGCACACATGAACAGCTCCCATTAATTGCCCAACAGGGAGATGTTACTGCCAGGGAGTAGCTGACAGCACTTTGCTCTGCTCATCACAACACGGTGATGTCAAAGTCTCAGAGGACAGCTTAGCAGTGTGTCCTGTCAGACCTGGTTTGTCTGTGTGCCTGTGCAGTGGAAAGGTTAAAATGGGAACTAAGCTGATCACGTTCATCTCTGTGGCTCCTGCCAGCTGGAGCAGGGTTGCAGCAGCGTGCCTAAGAGGCTGGCAGGCAGGGAAAGGAATCCACCCTCTCAGCAATGCTCGTGCTCCATCAGGGCTAGGTTGTTCAGAAAACCATGCCTTGACTTTACACTAGGCTCCAAATGAGCTGTACAGTGAGAGGAGGAAAAACAGATGCACAATCTCACCAACCTCCTCCCTCAACACTTTGTCCCTCTTCCTCCCATGCATAATCCGTAAGTCTTGGAAGATCAGCCTTTAGATCAGTAAGTTAAATGTGAGGATACAGCAGATGATTGTTTCTGCAGAGTTTTTCAGGTGTGAGGTACCACCAGGTACAGTATTTTAAAGACCACAAGCAGAGTCAGCTCTTGGCAGACTGTAATAGCTCTTTGCAGTGCACTGGGTCAACGTTAACTGAACAAGGATGGCATGAGACCAGCACAAACCACGCATCACATGATTTTCCATGGAGGATTTCCATTAAGGAAAAGATCTTACTTCTTGTTTAACCCATGAGATCTGACAAGATCACAGTAAGGTGGAATGAGTACCCACCCACCTTGCTTATGTAGGTGCCAAAATGTTTTACTAGCCCTTGTATAATGGATTGCCTTCAGATGGCTACTGCCCAGGTCTTGCAGGGTGGAAAAAGCAAGCGAGAGCCACAAACATAAGAACAAAAGCACTGCCAGAGACTAGAACAGAAGGAGCTTATCACCGTCACAGGGACACTTACGTTAGTTATCACAACGGTGTATGATGCGCCAAAGTCGAGCAGCCCTAGCTCCAGGGTGAATTCTCCCGTTTCAGTTAGACATTTTCCATTATTATATCTAGATACAATGATGAAGTAGAGTATTTCCCAGTTAGTCCCACAGAGAAAGAGCACAGAGCAGAGCTATCAAACATGCCCCTACAATGGAGTAGGGAGGATGTATGATGTAAAGCTGCAGTAATGTTTATGTCAGATGATCACTAGAGTTCTTGCCATCTTTTCCTTCCAGAAACACTTAGGCACTGACTGGAGTTCAGCTAATAACCTGGGCTATTGCTAACATTTTTAAATGGTTTCTGCTTCTTCCTAGGACTGATTTCCCCCCCGCCTCCCCCCACCTCAGGTTTATTTTCCTTCCAAACTTTTCTCCACTCCTTCAGGAACTGTGGGCCAGACAAGTTAGCCAGGCTCAAGCAGCCTTCAGGAAATCAGAGATATGCACCCACAAGCCACTTTTTGTTTTCTTTCAGTAGAGCAAATTAGCTTTCATATTTGTTCTTCTGATTTTAGATGTGAGAGATGGCACAGAGGCTCAGCAGCATTGCCACAATGGCTGCTGCATGCTACTAAATTGCAGCAATAAATATTTTGGATGGAGCTGATGCAGAGGAAAGCCATAAAGCTTGTTTTGAAACATTGCAAACGCCAGAAATACCCTACAAGAGCCAACTCCAATGCTGCCAAACCAAGGCCATATGGAGCCCCTGTCTAACAAGCCCAGCCTGCAAAGCCATGAAATGTTACTTGATGTTACCAGCCCACATACCAATGCTTTGTAGCGTGGAATATGAATTGGCCTTTCCCTGAGAGCACCCTAACACTAAGAGCTTGGGCCTGAGAGAATATCAAAATAGAGCAGGCATCAAATGGCAGAGGGGACTTCACCATGTCCCACCTTATTCTGCTAACAGATACACAGGAATGGCCAGTCTCTTCCCTCCAGGCCCCCGCATAATGTGAATAAAAGCTCAGAGAAAGTTAAGTGCTGTATCTGGACTTCTCAAAAGGCTTTTTGGGTTTCCAAAATTTCCCTGACCTGATTCTGAGAAAACTCAGATTATGGCCTAAATTAGGATGTCATTATACTCATGTCATGGGAATAAAGTTTCCAAGCTTTGTCCCTACTGATTTTATCTTACCAAAGCAATAACAGCCACGGGAAGGGAGCTATCCCAGACACTGTTTGGAGGCTGAATCTATTCAACTGCATATTACACACAGAGATACTGATTTGCTGTCCTTTGGCTTGGACACTTTGCAGACTAAATGCCTGGTGCTTCTGCACACACACCAGTGGCCTGGAGCACCTGCTTGGCACAGAGCTGATAATTCTGCTTTTTTACAAACATCTGCCCCCACAACCAAATGCCAAGACAGTAGCAATGAAGGTTTTGCTATTGGCCCGAGAAAAGCCCCATTGTATCCAAGGAAAGGCCTCAGCAAGGACCTTTAGCACAGCAAGGGAAACTTACTTGTCCCTCTTTAGCAGCGAGTACTCAGAAGCGCTGTAGTTTTTCTGAACAGCAATGAACCATTTGCTGTCAATGGTGAGGTTGACATCTTGGCTCAAACCATTAATGAATCTGCAAAGAAGGCATATTTCATTGGGTTGCCAGGCAGGGCAGGAGAAGCAAAATATCAGACACTTTAGAAGAAGTGCACTCTCTCTCCCAAAGCATTCTGTAAGTCCATAAGGTTATGACAGCCTCTCAGGCAACCTACCAAAATATTCGCCTGATTCATTGCCCAGTTTTTCAATATAAGATTAGTTTTCCCTGCTGTGTAATTTTACCCTCTTACTCTCTCTTCTGTGAAAAGTGACCCTTCCTTTTTGTGGGTTAGGACTTCCAGGCAATCTCTTCTCAGGCACCTTCAAAGATTGTTCTGTGGCTGTTTGAGAGGATGGAGCCCCAGCCCAGCCCAGGAAACTATAAAGTTGGGTGTCATGATGAGCGTGTGCACCATGCTGGCATACTTTCCAAGGAGTTTCTACCAGTGGAAAAGAGTTTTCTAGCAAAGTAAGATATTTTCATCAAAACCAAGACTTTCATGGGAATGTTCAGGTTTGGGTTGGTTTTTTTTTTTCACCCAGTGTTTATATGCTTTTTCATACACGAAAGAGTTTCCTTTTGACAACTCAAAAATTATTAGCAAAACCAAATACTTTTCATTTGATCTGACTATGTTTTAAAATATTTTGGCTTTCAGTTCTTAAAATGGGGGTGAAATCCCTGAAGATGGTCAACTGCTTAACAAAAGCAACTTTTTAGTGGAAAAATAGTTTCTTCCTAGTGAAACCTCTTCACAAATTGTTGAAGGGAAAGTTTGGGGATTTTGTCAAAAATGTTCACAGGAAAATATAAAACATTCCTGACTGCAGGTATTAATCAAGTCTCCAAAGTGGTGTTTAGTCAGTAGAAGCTTTTCACAAGCACAGGGCTATGAAGAGATACTGCTCTCCTGCTCTGTCAACACAGGCTTTCAGATAAGGGAGTTGGACATTGTTTTATACTATCTAAAGTTTTTGAGGGTTTTTTTTTATTTGGTTGGTTTTGTGGTTTGTTTTGTTTTGTTTTTTTTAAATTGCAGTTTGCCCAAATCGTCCAGAAAATCCAGCTGGCATCCTCTCTTTTTTTGCAAATCTGCTTCTTCTGCATCTCAGCAGCCTTGCATAGGTCTGGTGATGTGGTGCTGGAGGTAACTGTGACCTCAGTGAGATGGCATCTTGGCACAGACCAGCACAGGATTGTTCATGGACTAACTCAAATTAGGAAAGTAGACTAGCTGCTTAAGCAGAGCCCAATGCCCAGCTGAATTGTTTACGAGGATGTAAAATTGCTGTATCCAATTTAGTAGGCATTTGTGCATGAGTTTGGGTGAGAGAAATGAACGCCATGGCTTGGCCAGTTTGCAGAGGACAAATGGCAACGGCTCTTTTCCAGATCACTTCTTCCCTTTCTTTCCCAAAGAGGCGGGACACAGTGAGATGAATTTACCACTCTTCCAAGGGAGGAGATCTTTTATGTTGCCATCTCAGCCCAGACTATCCTAGGCAGTAAGCAGCAATAATGCTCAGCTCTGCATGGCAAGTGTGGGAGGTGACACACTGTCAAGCCTCCACAGCTGACACCTGAGTCTCGCATGAGAAGTGTGGACTAGATTCCAACCTGAGAACATCTGGGTTATGTTACATACAGCTTGCATTAGACAAAAGTAGTTTCCCTCACCCCACCACCTCCAAATCCTCAAAAAAAGCCATTCCTACCGAACAGCTGCCAAACCGTTTTCTGGCTTTGCTTCCAAGTCTGTAATCTAAAGAGGGGAAGAAAAAAAAATCAAACATATTTATTAATGCTGCCTTATAACAACGTGTAGCAGAGAATACTAGTGTCTGTGGAGTTACACACATGTTGCAAAGCCCATGGAAATCAACTGGACTCTCACATAAGCTTTACATCAGGCCACAGAAGCGAAGTCCTGGTACAGTGAAGCCAATGGCAAAATTTCAGCTCCACCAAGGGCTTAAGATGAGATCATACCTTTTTTTCCTCATCTCCTGCGTAACAAAGGCTACAGAGTTTCAGCCAGTCACCCTTCTACTGAGGCATGTAACACCCTCCAAAAAAGTATTTGTCTTGATCTGAAGATAGCAAGAGAGCATTATCCACATTAGCCTCTTTCAATGATTAGTTACAGTTAAACATGAGTGCCTTACTCCTACAAAACCTGCAACTGCCTAACTTTCAGACCTTGATTCTTGGCATACCCATAGACTTCACAGAAGCCTAAAGCCAAGAGGAACCGCTAGGTTGCTATTCCGAACATCATGTATCACTCATTTTCCCTGACCCTCAATACTCAAGTGATTAAACTGTTGTATGGTGCAGGCAGAGAGCAGGAGAGACCAAGATGCACTGAGCTTGTTTGCGCTCACAGTCTCTGCAGACACATCCCTGAAATGGCCACCTGGGTGGGCACACTGGGGAGTGAGAGTGCCTCTCCTGGAGATCACAGCTAGAGCATCAGCTCAATAGTTAACATGATCTACATTCATTCGAGGAGAGCCTATTTGGTGTACAATGCTGAAAAAAGACAGTAGAGACACAACCCTGCCCTGAAGATTGTATGTCACACAAAAAGAATACAGAGCAAGATTCTTGGCTGGTAGAAATCCACAGTTGTATCATGTCCACTTTAGCTGGCAGGGCAATTTCAATTTGCGCTACCTGCAGACAGAACCCAGGCAAGCCAAGAGGGACTGAATCTACCTCCAGAAACTGGCTTTCTCTTAAAATCTTCTAGCCCTTTCTCCACACTTTCTTCCTGATGTTAAACCCCAAGCTTCTGAGACCAAGGATCCAGAATTTCAGTATACCTATAAAATGTCTATTATACTTCAGTGTGATATGCTGGCCCACAAATAATGTATGCCCTAAATAATAAATAGCCACAGTGAATAATAAATGTCAGAGCAATAAATAATAAACACCGTAATTTTTTTCCATGGGAGACACATGGGGATTAACACTCCAGTTCGTTGCAGACAGGCCAGCCAAATTATTACTCGCTTTCATCGATGATCCCCAGAGCTCTCAAATTCATTTCCTGCCTACTCAACAGCCCACAAAGGAGAAGAAACCAATTTCAGATTGGATCCTTCCAGGAAAGAACCCCCACCTGAGTGCGGGGGCCAAGCCCAGCAGTGAGGGAGGCTGGCGTGGGCCATGGCTACTCCAGAGCAAGCCCTGCAACACAGCGGTGATGCTGGCATTGCCTTCCTTGTGTTGCAATGCTGGAAAAGTGAGTATCATTTACCACACTGTCTTCCACACCTCCCTTATCTACAGCTGCGAATGACAGGTCAATAGCATCACCCAACAGCACAGCTGTTCTCCAGCACATGGGAGCCTGCCTGTGCCAGGGTGGGCATTAATTTAAGCACAGGCTAGATAGCTAGGGCAGCACAGAGATTGCTTTGCTCCAGCCTGTCGCAGGCTTTCACTTCTTAAGGACTGTATGAAAATCACTGTACGAGTATCCATTTCTTAAGGTAACAGCACACAGTCATCAGGGTCACAGGGAAACTTAACAACATTGTGTGATAATGACCCCCAGGCTATAAACCATAAAGCAGCAAAAAAACCCCAATGTTCGGGAAAAATAAATTCTTAAAACTCCTCATTTTTAAAAACAGTTATGTGATTTCTACTATACAATATTGAGTGCTTGGTGTGGCAACCCTGCAAGGTAGGAGGCTGAGGAACTGCAAAGAGAATTGATATTTTAGCATGAGGACAGATTCTGATGGCATTTACACACCTGCCACAATGTGCAATAACACCATTCATTTCAAGAGAGCTTCTTCGGATACAGCTACATGTAAAAGATATCAGAATCTGGCCCTATACATCCCACATGTGCCTCTCTGTTGCAGCAATACACAAAAGTCCAAACGCAGCCAGCTCTGCTGCAGAGCCTGAAATGAGCTTAATCATTTATTCTGTTCAGCAAAACAAATGGGCCTTCTGTGCATTTTCACTAAACACTTGCAATAACTAAACCTGGAATCATTCCTCTGATGCTTTTATTCCATGCCCAGCCCTAGAGCCTCTTTAACATCTTTGCTTTATAGAACCATCTTTGGGGGAAAATCTCTGGCTCTCTGTTTCCTCAGCTTTCTCAAGCTCTGCTGCCTAGAAGGCATGACTCTGTTCTCCCACTGCAGCATTCACTGGATTAAAGTGTGCCCAGAAACTCTCAGATGCCGTAACGCCTTTATTAATCAACCAGCAGAAATGCATACCGATCCAGTGCCGCTAGCTAAGAAGTCAGGTTTAGAGCATCTGAGAGCAATCAGAAAGACATTGCAACTGAGCAAATGAATTAATGAGCCTATTACCCCACTGTATCATCACAGCCATTGAATTAATACTGTATTTACACTTCACTCCCACACTCACTAAGTGGCTTGATAGGCTTTCTTCTGCCTCAAAAACAATTAAGCTGTATACTGATTTTTGCTTCACGGTGTAGTTAAAAGCAAGAGACAATCCTTGATGTTGCAGGGTGAAGTGAAGGCTCTGTTGCTCTCCATTCAATATTAATTTTGAGTACTCAGCTGGATTCTGTGGAAAAAACAAACTTGGTTACACTTTCTTCGGATGAGAAAGGATCTGGCTCTTCCCACCATGTGCAACCCTATCCTCTCTTCAAGGGAGCCTGTAAAGAGAGGTTAACAGTCAGAACTGTCTTCTACAGCAAAAGACCTGTGTTGACCTATAGGCTTTGGGCTGGTCCAGCCAGAGCTTGGAGTACCTTCCCTTGCTGGATGCAGCCCAAAGGTCAGGGAACACCTTCTGCCCACACAGCTACCTTTTCCCCTGGCCCTGCTCTGCCCCGATGGGGCCACATCTAAAACATGGCAGGCTGCTGGTGGCCAGTGGACTTCTGGGCTGAGTCCCAAACTAGCCTGACCTGTAAAGTAATCTGGAAGCTGAAATAGGAAACAACCCAGTGCCTGTGCCCAGTTAACTGCCTTCCCATTTCTTTCCTCCTTTGCAGGTAAATACTCTTCAGATGCCATCCAGATCCCAGCAGCAATACCTGGGGTCTGAGCACTGAGAGATGTGAGTTGAATGTCTCTACATGCTCATCTCAGGACAATTATCCTTTATTCACAATTACAGGTGAATGTAGTCAGCCATTTCCTCCTTTGCCATGGAAATATGTCTCCAAACTTTCCATTTCTGTCTCATCAATGGAGATAATATGCTCCTTTTTTAAAGCTATTCCCATGCACTTCTAAGGCAGTGGAGGAGAACAAGCTCTAGAATCTGTGGGCTTTATTAGAAAATCCCTGAAAAAAAGCCCACCCTTTCTTCAATGGGACACAAGTCAGGCCTTCCAGCCCCACATATATGCTTACCTGAAAAGCCTCCACGGGCTGCTGAAATAGGTCTTGGTCTTGGACTGTCACTTGAACAGGGTTCTTTGCCAAATTCAGGACCCGAATTAAACTTTCTTCTGGGACAAGCTGAGGCATATCGGTTTCCTAATGAAAGTAAAAGGCTTTAAGTGCCATCTGTGTGCTTTATTAGCACTTTAATATCTCTTCATTTTTAGCCATAATAGTCTTCCTCTCTGTAATGACGCTTTTCTATCCCTTCCTCATCAGAAGTTGCACTGAGAGAAAACTGAACATAAATCTTATTTAGGGAGGTTTCCTAATAGTAGCCCAATAGCCAACCTATCATTCCTCCCAAAAACTGCTCTTCACACTGCTAAGCGTACAGTCTACACAGCTGCTGGGTAGGTAGAACAATGTCACTGCTTTCATTATACAGCTCCCTAGTGCCTGGATTTAACTAACTGCCATCAGAATGGAAAAAATTGTGCTTAGCTTTCAAAAGCAGTGACCAGAATAATTATTTCCCACTACGGTCAGTGACTGGGAAAAGAATTAGGCCAGAAACTAAGCAGTTTTGAAAATCCCAGTCCAGCTCCATGTCTGTAATCGGTGTTTTTGCATCACTTGACACCATGCTATCTAACAGCCGACTGCATAGATCTTATTCCCTGTTTTCTGAGAAAGGGAAGACGATGTCTCCAGCACAGCGGTATCTCTTTCTGTCAGGAATCATTTCCTAGAAAGAGTACCTCAATCAGTGTCAGCTTTGTACTACCTGCAGATCTGAAATGAATTTTTTAAAAAAAAAAACCTTCTCTTTTTTTCTCACTTTATTTTCAAGTAGCTGCCAGCAATACTTCAGAGCTATTAATTTTTTTCTATCTCATCCTGTAATTTGGGTATTGCAGGCAGGGCAGTTTGAACCTAACTCGGTGGGGAGACACACCGTCAGAGAAGATAGGGCGACACTGATTTCCCTGTACCCATACGCTGCTCTGGACCAACAGGCCTGTTAATGTTATCCAGCAAATTCCATTACTGTGGCTGTTCACCTGTGCAACCCACAGCCCAGCCAAGGTGGGCCATCCTATCCTCCTCTTTACTAGAGCTTTTAGTGGCCTTCAGGGTAAAATTTCCATGCACAGGCAGGGGGGAACTTCTAACTCACCTTGCCTCTGCCCAGAGGAGTCACCCACAGCCAGAGCAGACTTTTAGTGCTCGGCCAGAGCTGCTGGTGGTGGCAATGAGAGCATTTCTTTGCTCACATAAGGAGATCAGAAAGAAGACCTGAACCCACAAAGTCTCATTTCAGTGGGAGACTTGTCAGAGGATTCACCTGAGGAACCAGCAGATGTTAATCCAGGGCTGTGCGCCCGCCGGTCTAAAAGAACAGCTTAAGTATACATGGAAGCTTTAAAAATTAATCCTATAGTAACTTTCGTGAGACAAAGGTCAGCCAAAGCCTGCATAAGGCTGGTCACGGGCCAGAAACAAACAGTACAAATCTGCAGGGGCTAACATCGAATTTACAAGAGATTTGCTGCCATCCTGTCTGGGGATGCCTGGCAGTCCCTGATGCCTGTGACTACGGAAGTGACTGCATTCACCTGCCTCACTGGAGAAACAATTTGGCTTGTAAAAAAACACATCCCCACCCTAAAGTAGGAAAGTAATTACATTAAAAAAACAAAACCACCACACACACAAAAAACCCCTCCCAAACAGTAAAATACAGGCAAGCTACAGCAACAAATAGGAGAGAGAACAGACTACCTTTTGGGAATTAATCACTAGCATTAACTAGATGTCTGTCAAGCACTTTGACGATGGAAATCTAGAATATAGACCAATACAGATGACTGGCACAGCAAAACTGCAAAGACTAGAAAGAGAGAAAGAGACAGAGAGGAAAAGAAGGAAAAGTAGACAAAGTAAGAATTATCATTAGCAACTGGATCGGTATGCTTAATTGTAAAGAACACATTAAAAATTATGATCAAGGAACACAATGGTTAAAAGCTAGGCAGGCATCAGTAAAAACACCCCAGGGAAAGAAAGTGTTTCTGAGGAACCCCTTGTGCTATACTTACATTTATTTTGACTTCTACAACAGCTGCAAGTCCAAACGCCATCCCTGCAAGGATCATACCTGTTGCCATTTTCCTAATAGGTCTATGGAGCAAATGAAAGAGGTGCCATTAAGAAAAAAAAGTAATTTAAAATATAGAATACCATTTCTCAGAGCCAAAGATGTGCCAAAACCATGTAATAAACTGTCCAACAGGTGGCACGGGATGACATGCTGTTTAAATTGTCAATCATTTGACTTAAAACTATTCTATTATTCTGTATGAGGCCAGCACTGAGGCCAATTAAAACTGATATGCCATGAAAAAAAGCTCTTTGCTTGCAAGTTTCATATTATCTTGTTCCTAGCTCTTCTAGTGGGAATAGCTCATGGCATTATGTTAACCTGTGATGTTGGAAGGAGCACTTGAAATGATATATCTTCAAGTCCCTTTTGGGAAAGGCAAAAGAAAAGTAGCATACTATTTAGCAGCAGGAATGAGGAGCAGAAAAATGTGTAGTTTGTGTCATCAATGTTTCTGACCATCTGTGGCACCATTCTGGGTTATTTCTCATGCCAATACATTTACATTTCTAGAGAATGAAGAGCTTGCTTCTGAACTCAGAGCAAAACTAGTGCAACTCTACCAGAGTCACATGAGACAATCTGATATAAAGCAGAATAAAATAGGTCCAGAATGGCAGGTCCAAACCGACTATTGTGTTGTTGAGATTTTAAACAAATCTGGTTCTAGATTCAGTGGTCTCCACCCTTTGTAATGGTCTGGATTCACATTCCAGATTGACTGGGCTATGGGAAATCCAGATTAGGAACCCAAATTCTGTCCCTCAGTTACATGCCCTGGGATAAGAAAATATTTACTGCTTGCATCTTGTAATAAAAAAATGGTTTTGATCTTCAATGCTGCATTGGGATTTTGTAGCACAAACTTTTGCAGCCACATAGGCTAACACCCTGCAGGCTACAGTGTTTCCACAGCCACTTCTACAACTAAACTGGATAGGAACCTGTTAGTATCCCACCTCCAGGGGACAGAAACAGCATGGCATTCAGTCCTGACCGGTGCATGGGTTTGTGTTGCTGGGTGAACTAGTCTGTGAACCGGTCATCAGGCAGGAAGTTTTCTGTGGAGTCGGGGCTCAGTCCAGGGCACGGGCTCACACTGAGGTAGCATGGAGAAGCACAGTTTCTGATGTGTGTCCTCCAAAGGGCACCATCACAGGGCTGAACAACGTCTTTGATATGCCTTTAGGTGCAAGTAATTCAGCATGATGGGAAAGGATCAGCAGGGTGAAGGGGTAGGCTTCTGAGGCTCCTTCCATCCCCATTTTATGTGGTTTTGTCTATCCAGCATTTCAATTTGGATTAGGAACATGCTTTTTAAGCCAATCTCCCACTCATCGTCCCTTCCCACGCTGTGGTTCACGTTGAAAAGTGGTGCTGGAGCATGGAAACTTGGTTTCTTTCAGCTGAAACTGCACTGGCAGAGGCACTCCGTGAGGGCACATAACATACTCCCAACTGCTAAAGGGCATCAGTACACAGAGGCAGACTACAGATACGCTGAAGTAAAATCCCCCAAAATGCATAAAGTGGGTCTCTGAACCAACCTGGAGGTCTGCTCCTATTGCACAGCACTTCTTGCTAACATAGACTAGTGATAAAATGCTTGGGATATATGGAAATTCCCTCACTGGCTCAGATCCTAGTGTGGAATCTGCTTTCACACCACCACATGTAGCCCACATGGGACAGTGAATTTGGCCCTACAGGGATCTTTCAGGGAGGGAATTATTTAGTGGTGATATAAGAGATAAGGTGAAGAACATGTTGATCAAATTCAAAGAGGGACTGTTCGTACCTGCTTTCAGGGAAAATCTGTACAGAACAGAATCCAACATCACTGAATTTTCCCCTCCGGAATTTCCAGGGCCTATGGAAGAGGGTGACGCTGCCTCTTGGGGCTGAAGTAGAGGCAAGTACTGGGAAGGGTGAATGGAAATTTGTGTTTCTCGTCCTTAAAAGCTATTCTGCACACTTGCTGCAAAAGAAAAAGCACTGAGGCATCTGCATTGTCCCCATGTACTTACGTGAAATTAAATTTGCACATGTTTATCAGGGGGTAGAGCCCAAGGTCAAAAATTGGGATGAAGACAAGAATAAGAAGCGGATTTAAGAACTGCAATACAAAAGAATGGGAGTTTAGTGACTAGAAAGCAACTTTCAGTAATTAAACTCATAAAGCACTGTCCTCCAGAAATAATTCCATTACAGAAAGGACATGAACAAACACTTAAAAACCTCCTTTTAAAATATAATCATAGTTTGCACTTCGACAGCTTCTGCTATTTAGTTTTCACAGGCACGAATACATTTTTTTTCATATCCTCCCCTCCAAGAGGTAAGCAAGCATCACTGGTCCAGTTTTCCTGAATAGAGAACTGAAGCATTATGTTTTTAAAGAGTACAAAACCCACTGACAATAGAGGCAGGTGACCTTCGGTGCTGTGGTGGGACCTTACAACAAATCAGCAATAATGGAAACATCTTGGGACTTCAGCAAAATCCCAGAGGAACAGGCACTATTCTGTGAGATGGGCAATTTCTCGCACTTCCACACAGCTTGGTAATACCCCAGGAACTACATTTCTCCTGGGAAGGGCAGAGCTTGTCTGTCAGCCAGCAGTGGCAGAGCAAGAAAATAGAGAGTGACGGAGAACAAGCAGAGAGAAATGCTGTTTCAGTTTTGAAGGAAGATTTCAGGGAACAGAACAGCTTTTAATTTCTCCAGAGCTGTTCAGCATAAGAATTGTAATCAACTGTGACAACACGGCACAGTCTTGGAGCCTTCACATTTTAATCTGCCCTGCAGAAAGGGAGGAAGGAAACGTATTTCACGTACAATGCTCATCCCAGCGCAGGGGCATGTTAAAAGGAGACACAGCTTGTATCCTCCACATGCCAGCGCTGCTTCAAGAACTATTATGGTGGCATGTCTCCCCACACCTCTGCACTATTCTGCAGGATTCAACCTCTGTGTTAGGACATCCTTGGGGTCTTCTGAACCCCAAGACTAAGCTTGCAAAACAGCTAGTGAGCAATAAGGCACAGTCCACACCACAGCAGTCAGAAGGAGCAGTGCTATTACCTTCAAAAGGAGCAGAGAAAGGCCACTGGTCCCATGAGAAAAATAAAAATGAGAGAGAAAAAGAAAATACATTTCTAAGGGTTGTTTTCTACCCTATAGTATTGTTTACCTGCATTTGGTCAGGCTGAAGGACATATATTCCCTGAAACAAAAAGATATTCCAAGTGATTCATAAACACCATAATATAACAGTGCATATGGCAAATAAGCAACCGGTCCAGTAGAGGCCTTAGCAAAGGTGGTTTCCTCAAATGCTTTATGTTGGCTTTAGCAGCTGATACTGCGCTCTTGATACTTGCCGTCTAAGGACGCAGTGTTTAATAAGAATCGTTTTGCAGAAGGAAGCTACACTCAGTCCTTGATATATGGCAGCTGGGACACAGCCTATGACAGGTACTGAGACCCATCTTTCAGACTGGCTGCGCCATGAACTAGGTGAGTGGGGAGGAATGGGCATGTTAGTGCCCAAGTTGGGATTTGGGCTTAGAGCTTCCTCTCTCCCTGCTTCCATAATGGGAAAAGCCCAAACCCTACAAGTGAGTGCTCTCAAGCTTCAGGACCCTCTGAGCTCTGTTGGCGTTTCTCCCAAGCACCCCAAAAGGATAACAAAAGACCATCCCTGAGCCAGTGGGCTGCACAAACACCTCTTTCCTCCCTCCCTCTGCCGAGGGCACCTAATGAGCTTTGGTCAACTGTGACTTCTCAGTTTGAGCCAAGAGTCCTCAAGGCTATAAGAGGTGCCTCACCCTTGCATCACTGTACCCAGCCCCCACAATCGGGCAAGGTCAACAGGGATGGACAGAGGGATCCCAGTCCCCACAAGGGACTGATGAGATGTCTCCAGGGAGGGGCTGGTGTTTGTCTGAACTCCACGCAATGCTCTTCATTTGAAATTAAGATGAAGAGAAGAGGGGGAAAGATTAGGAAGGAAGTAATATCTTTCCAAGAAAGCGCTGTGGGGGTTTGTCTCCTGTCTGCCAGGCTTGTCCTGAGCTGAATCTAGAATGACTGCTTGTCTCTGCTGGCAGCTGCCTCCTGGGAGAGTAGAAACCACTGGTCAAAGCAAAGGAGACTTACAATTAAAAATACCAGGCAAATATCCCCCCCTCCTACCGTGTGCACACTATACAAATGTGCCATTAGGAAACAAGCCTGCAAATATTTCATCTTGCACTGAATCATTCCCTGTTTAACTCCAGACTTCCTAGCTAAGCCCTTTATCTGCAGAAGGGAAAAGCATGGAATATTACAAACATGAACTCCAACAAACCTAATGGTCAGATCACCCCAATGTTGCTGTTAATTCTCACCTTCATGAGTTGGGACAACTCACTAGTGGAGAGTGGATGAGGCTGAAACACAAGCCAAAAATCTATTCAAGTTGGTGTGACAAAAAAGCCCTGAATATGTCCTTCTCCACCAGGGAGAGTTTAATAAGTGACACCTGGTGATTCTTAGATCTTCTGCTAATGGATCACTAAGTGCATGTGAGCAAAACAGCAGGAAAAAAGTTTTTAGATACACATCACAAAGACTGCATGAACTTTCATTGTTTTGTCTTTCTGAGGTGGATAAATATTACCCAAGGTGTAGTCTTTTTCATGCCTCATTTGAATTAATTAAGCCTAATGAGTATCACATGCTGAAAGCCCAATTTTTAACAGGAGTGACATAGAAGGACTCAAATTTTGGGCTTTAAGTCAATTTTAAACTGGAACATGGGCATTTATAATCCTAAATTCTGATGTGAGCATCCACAGGTAAGATCTAGATGGCCTGTTAAAACATATACGTCTGGAAACCAGCCCTGTATGGTGGCATCTTTAGGCAGATAGCTGATCCACATTTATCTGCCACTGCATCCTGCACCATTTGCCGTTCAAATCTTTGAAGAGCTTTATGGCTACTAACTAATTAATCCTCATCACATCTCTACCCTATACACAAGATTCCTGATGGTTTTGAGAGGCTTCATTAATATATCACCAAGTAAGCCAGAGCAGAAATATACAACTACGATAGCTCTAGTTACACCTTACAAGGGCTGTGTGAACTTCGCCTGACTTCTCTGTCTTCAGTGGGGGTAGTAGGCTAGAAACGCTACCTGCTCAAGATCACAGAGTGACTGGTTGCCAGTAGGTCAGTACTCCTGACCTTGCAAGCTGCTGATGGCTCCCCAGCCCTCGCTCCTTGCCAGGATGTGCTGTGATGAATTGAACATGGCTGCACAGAGCCTCTCGCTTCTAAACACCAAAAGTGCAACTCATCCAGACTCATCAAGCAGATGCTCTTAGTACTGCAAGACTCTGGTTAAAAAGCAAGAGCAATGATGTTACTACTAGTCTTACCAGCCCTGGTGACATTAAGTACTTACAAAATCAGCATTCATTTTTGTGGCTTGCAAAGTCCACCTGGATCCCTAAGGAGAAAACAGACAGCTGTGAAGCCTTCAAGATGTCCTATGGGACTAGAAAACATGGGGACAGAGAAGATGACAGTGCTGGAGATCTTATTTCCCATCTATTTCTTCCCTTCCCTGTAACACCTGCCAATAGGCAGGGCACATTCTTCCTTCTCACCCTCCTGTGCCAGACACCTGGCAGGACTGCGAAGGGATGGCCAGCAGTGATGGTGGGTACTGCCTTAGCAAGCCCCTGGACACCTGGTAGCGTGGTGCTCTGTGTCCCCAGGATGCTTTGGTGTTACCCTGGAAGGACAAGGGTGCAAACCCAGGCCAGCAGGCAGACCTGCAACGCATTGTACTGTACCTGTTGATCAAACAGGGCCCAGAACATTGGCAGCGGTATGAAGAGGAAGAGAACGCGTGTCACCATTTTAACCTCCCCAATCAGCTGTTTCTATAAAGGGAACAGGCAAAAAGGTAAGATGGGGGTGGAAAGCCAACAGGTGATTCAAGCCAAAAAGCATGAGAGCTCCTATTTCTTTCTGCATAGCAGTTATTCATTGCACTTATTTGTCATATTGGACATATTTGCATCTCTGCATTTCAGTGCAGCACCTAAACTGTCCATTAAGGGTCAGGAGAGTACAGATGTGGGAAGGGACAAGACAAATGAGAGCCCAGTGCATGTGAGGAGTGGTGTGGCCAGGCCAGTCTTACTGTCTCCCCTGTCTGTCTGCCTGTCTCCCCCCTTCCCCCTCCCAACCTGCCAGGTAGAGCCTCACTTACCGAGTATTTTTCTGATGCCCAGTCTAGCCAGTGACCTCTCTTTGGAATCTGACGGGAGCGGTTTTTCAGCCGGTTTTTAATAGCAAACTAGGGAGAAAAACAGGTGAGTAACTCCCTTGTAGCATACCTGTCACATTCCCAACTCAAGGCTGCCCTCCCCATCCCCAAATGTAAGCAGTGCCAGTAAATTGCAGGGATTTTGCTGGACACTTCCAAAATCTAGGATTGGATGCTTTATGACCGATTATCTGCAGGGAAGTTTCTGTGACATTGGTTGATTAAAGGTACGATGTGGGAATGAACTACCTCACGGGCTTGTCTTTCAGACACAAATCTGACACTAGCCCCCAAAGACTGTTTCATGCTTGATATAAAACCTGTTACATGATAAAGGTTTAAACATAATTTCTTCAGTTCTTTTCCAAAAAGCACCTGCCGGATTGACCACTGTGCTGGGAAGGAAATGCCTCATTAACCAAAGCAATGTCAAAACCAGAACTCTCACTCCCTTCTTGTTCTGTAGACCTTTCTTTGCATATTCCTGGTGCAGCCCATGCCTCATTCACTCCTAGACCAGCTTTCAAGTTGGTTTCTCACTGGAGGAGAAATCAGTGACACCGAATTTGTAATTTGTTTGTTTATGCTGTGTGCTCCACTCACAGAACACAGCCATCCTGGCAAAAAGAGGGGCAGACCTCACTTAGAAATCCTATCTTTAAGATCTGGCCTGTTTCCCCAAGGTAAATCTGTCACTAGGATTGACCTAGGTAAAATGAAAACATCTGTTGTTAGCAACAGCTTCCTGAACAAGAAACATCATTATCCATAAGAGAGTATTTTTTCCACATACTATATTCAGCTCACACACTATGAAAAATAATTGATAAGGCTATAATGCAACTTCAGCAGGTGTCTCTTGCATTTACATGAACATGCTGAATGTGCATAATATGAATGCGTACTATTACTGTCTGCTGAACTGATAAACTTCAGTAAAATTATTCAGCTGAAAAAAATTGAGTCATATATCTGATATTCTGTGAGTTTCTGAATTTTCCTTTCAGTTCAGTCTCCACCAGCACCTGCCACTAGTGGTTCTACTGACATCAACTGAACAGTTCATGAAGCTAAGGAAAAACAATTGAAATGTTGAAAGAACAAACTAGGACCTAAATGTGTTTCTTATTCCTTACAGCTCATCAGCAAGATATCCAGAAGCAGTATACAGAAGAGCTCCAAATGTCACCTCCCCTTTCCCTTTGCACTTTTCTGACCTGCAACCTCAGTCATGCATGAAAAAGAGAGAATGGCACACACTTACACCAATGCATTTGCACACTTCCAGTAAGATGTTTCCTTGTGGTGGCGTTTTTCTGTACAGTCCACTTCCAGCAATGAACACAACTGAAAAATATTATAATCCAAATGGGAATTCACATGACTGAGGCTCAGTCCTGCACTGGCTTCTGGGAAGGATCCCCCGCCCCTGTATTCAACAGAAATCCTCTGCCCTTGGGGCTTACAGGATTGCACTTTTAACAAAATAAATATACAGGACTCCTTTAATGCCTTCAGATGGAAGAAAATGTCACATCCTACAAGAGGCAGTGTGACCCCTAGGAGTCACTGTCATCTTCTCATGATCTGCTCCGGCACAACAGGCACCTCCACATCTGATTCATGCTGGGAATCAAAGCTTTGAAAATTCCCTCCACCTATGCTTTTTGTAGGCTAAACTTAAAATACAATCCACATTGAATTGCTGCACTTGATGTTGGAAATCAGCCCTGACTCATTGCAACTGTGTGAGGATTAATCCAGATCCAACGCGGGCTCTGTGTACTTGCATCTCACACACATTTCAATGGAAACTGCCACAAAGATCACTGCATCACACACTGGTGTTAACAGAAATTACCTCCATTTATGGTTTCCATGAAGGAATACACAATTTAAGATATTGTTTTGTCTTGGTTTTCTCCCTCAAATCACAAAGAATATTGGACTGAGGCTTCAAAATCCTGTCAGCGATGGGGCTATCTGATTACATATCATTTGTCCCGCTCTTTGAGAGCCTCTGAGCATATTGCAATTCCAAAGACGTTAGCAGGAAGAAGCACAATAAAAGCTGAGCATGAAATCCATATACCAAACCAACCTCAACTTTTTAAACTAACCCAATTGTCTGGGTCAGTCCACCGCCAGTGGAGAAAAGCAGGCACCTCTGTCCCAACACAGGAGGCCTGGGACACTGCAGGGAACTCACCATTTCTCTTTTCTGACCATGAAGACCCTTCGCATCCAGTTTTGACTTGCAGAACTGTCAGAGAGACCTCTGAAGTCACTTTAGGTGAGCTACACTGAAAGACACTTGTCCGAAGTCACCCAGGAGTGGGTAGTTGCACTACCTAATTTTTAGCATCTCCCTGCAGACCTGTTGGTGCCTTTAAAAGGTGATTCATTAGGTTTGCTGAAATACCTTCTGGCAATGCCATTCACTCCTTTGGGAGCTGAGGTTCCTGCATTAGGTTAGGCATTTGGAATTAAATAGTATCAATCTTCCCCCATCTTTCAGAAACTGAAGTGGTCCAGAAAATCTTGCTCTGTAAGATTTCCATTCTGCCTCTAAATCTATCCTTGTTTTCCATCATCATGGGGAGAGGGCCAGTCAGGGCTGAAAAGGTATTTATTTTCTCCAGTTCTGCACGCAGCTCACATAGTCAAATATATCACTTCCAAGAGCATTTTAGCATATTACAAAAAGAACACAGAGCTGCTTTGCCGGGCAGGCTGTGGAATCTGGCAGCAGGACACTAGACAAAAGCACATTTCGATTGATGCCCTCACCGAAACTGCAATATTTACACGTCCATTTTCCCCTGGGCAACTACTACTCTGCTAGAAACATTCATCACACAATGGTGCAGAGGAGCCTGTGCTGCCTTAAACTGATAGGAAGAGGCCACAGGGGAAAAGAGAAGCTTCTCAGGCCCGTGACCATGCACTTTTTTGAAAATAATTGCTGTAACGTTAGTTGTGGCCTGACGACATTTCTCCAGTGTCCTGATTCTTCTTTCTGATGGAAGTTTGAGGGAAGAGAGCAACATTCACATTCTCTGGGGGACAAACTTTTCAAATCACAGATGCTGTGGTAAAATCACACAATTGCTTGGTCTCTCAATTAAGCTAACAAGCTGAATGAGAAGTCACCCTATGCTGTGTCAAAACCTCTCAAATGCAGCATAATAAGGGGACTGCTCCCCTCAGTAGCTTGCAACTGTGAAACTAAAGTTAATGGGGTGTCCTCTATATTGGATACCAAGGAATAACAGTAAGAATGTAGAAATTGCTGAGTATTTTATAAGGGTTGAAGAAGAAATCTTGACAAGTACATTAATGGGGCTAAGATGCAAGCTTTAGGAAGCAGGGTGATTGCGGTCGCCTCCTGACACTTGGACAATAACGTTTTTTTATTGCAACATAATAATAAGTTGTCACTGTAATTGTGGGAATTACTTCAGCCAAGCAGAGTGAGACAGCTCAGAATAAAGTAACATCTCATTCAGCTCCTTCTGCAATTTCTGTGGTGCATAGATTCTGAAGCAAAAGTGTGAGCCATTAAAGATGGCCCCAAGTTTCAAAGAGCCTGTGGAAAGGTTAGAAGAGGCATACTAAGCTTCTCTTCTATAAGCTGGGGAACTCTGAGGGCTGCTCAGATTGCAGTTCAAAGGCCAAGCCTGCTTATAGGCAAAGCTGCAAGCCATCAGGAGAATCATTTTGGTGCCTCCCTTTGCCTTATAGAGCCAGGCAATTGTATTGTGAAACATCCACCAGACCACCCTCTCATCAGTATCATGATAAAAGGATTGCAGTAAAACCATGGTCTGCCCACCACTAAGTGAACTAGTAGTTTTGCTTGCTGTTCTGAACTGTGGAATTGTTGGATGACCTTGAACCCTTGAGTTTCCCATCACAGTATCCATCCAGAGCTAGTGAATTTGTGCATTTTCTCATCTATCCGTGGACTCAAAAATGGTAACTCCTATTACAAGCATTATTGTTTCCACTCACCAAGTGCCAACACCATCAGTGCTGCTGGGACACCAAAAGCCAGTGCATAACAATCCTCTCCAAAACATTTCACATCTCCTGAAAAAGAAGTCAGAAATAAAAGCACCTCATTACAGTCAGACTTATGTTACCAGGGCCTTTGATTTCCTTCCCCTAAATCAGTCACTTCCCCGCCTTTAAATCTTCTTTGCTGGTGCTTGACACTGTGAATTGAATCTCCTTGAAACAGCTGTCCTCCTTAATGAAGACAATTTGGAAGCAGGGTTAATGTCTGCCAGCAAAAGCAGCTGATAATGGGATATTGATGAGAATGGTAGAAGGGAGGAGGCAGACAAATAGGTAGAAAGAAGTAGTAGGAACTGTAATTGGGAAAAAACCCGCAACATTTAAAATAACCTGAAGCCATTCTGTATTTGCCTAGATCTAAATAACCAGTACTGTGTTTCCACATTATTTGTGCCAGCTACATGAGTTACTGAGCTAAAAACCTGAATCTGATTTCATAGCAACCTACAGTGGACAAAGTGGAATCCAATATCCCTACTACGTAAGTGGGAAGCACAGGATTATCTTAAAACTCCATTTCCCTTTCTCACCACCCTTCTCAATCTCATTAGAGGCAACCTGCTCCAAATGTCAGGTCTTGCAAAAACCCATCAGCAAGCCAAGTTTGTTACAGCATGGCTTTGATCGATCTGAGCTATGGTTCACCAAAACCCTGCGCCTCTTGGACCAGGTCAGTTCTCATACCATGTGAATTTAGAAGTCCAGTTGCGAACAGCAAGCCAGCAGTGGGGTCTGTGTTTGTATGCCAGTGGCTACAAATTACTGCATTCTTGCATGGAGTAATAACAAAATGGCTAAAATAAGCCAACATAGTTAACAGGAAACCAACCCATGAAGCCTTCAGTTGTTCCTGTTTGTTGTCCCTGGGCAGTCATGGTCAGCTGCATAGCTGTGTGCGTGCACAGCATTTATTTATTTATTTTCAGCAAATTAGCTGAAATCCAACAAAGCTGGCAGCGAGACATTATGGGCACACTGAACTTTTGACATGCAAAATGAGTTGTTGGACTTCTCCACCTAAAAGTATATATTCCACGTTTCTGCCAAATGTCTATGAACTGCATTTCTTGCTCTTCCAAGAAAAGCTTTCACACTCAGCAGAAATTTTACTCTTTCCCCATCCTCTCCACCTCTTTTCCATGTTGCAACTAGTTTATTGCTAGGCTATATTGGCACAGGTTTTGATGTTCAAAGGGGACTGGATTTTCATCTGCCCACTGACTACACTGAGCAAAAGCCCCTTCCCAACAGAATGCTGACCTGGGGACACCAGTGAGAGAAAGAGCACGAGATACAGCATTTGTCTTTGCCTGTATGCATGGTGTAAATATGAGACAAGCACAATTGCCCACAGCCTTGTGAAATGAACAGCCTGTTAAAATAACCACTCTGAACAAAGAAAGCTTCCTGGAGGCCACGGGACGGAATGAAAAATATTGCTACTAAGTGTGAAGGCTACCTTGTCCCTGTCCTCATCCCCATCGCCTATGGCCTGCTACTTTGCCTCTGTGTCTGTATTTAAAGCGTGCCAATCCCCTTGGCTTCTAGGCGCTGTGATACAATGAAGTAACTGCAGCAAGACTCGGGGACTAAAAGGGGTTGTGCAAGCTGGCTAGAATGTAAAGTAGGTCTTAAGTGGGGCATAGGCCTGTGCTTTGTCTTCAAGGCTAGTTGCTCAGGGCTGCAATCTTGCGAGCAGACCCACGCAGACACGCCTAGGTGCCAGGACAGAGCCCTCCAGAAGTCAGCAGCACCCTGTGGGAGGGAGAAGGTAGGACTTCAGAACCAGTCCTGCTAAGTTTTTCAGCCCTGACACCTGCACAGGACAGCAGAGGTCAGTTCCCATCCACAGGCTACCTGCAGGCAAGACGGGGGAATAATCCTTCACTGGCAATGGGGACGATTAGATGACCATATAGGTCCTTCCACCGTTCATATTTTAATTCTACAGTTCAGGCCGGCTTTGAAATATAACCAGGAATACAGTTTCTGTGACTTGTCTGCTAGTACTATAAATCTGTTATGCTGCTATGGCAGGATTAACAAGGCATAAATGCAATACACTGGCCACTCCACAGATAATGTAATTTCTGCCATTCAGTTGTCATAAGAGCCTAACTATGCACAGCAGAGTAGTCAGAGGGCAGCTAATTTATTGTCTTATTCTAAATCAACACTGACCTCTTAATACAGGAGTTACAAACGTGGAGATCAAACTTCCAGCATTGATGGATAAATAGAAGATGGAAAAAAACTTGCTTCTCTCCGAGGTCTAAAACAAGAGAAGACGATATCAACGTCACGGCTAATGCACAGCATTGGGCTTGCAAATTGAACACTATCAATTCTCTTGTTAGAAAAGCTGGGTAAATATTGATACGCAGTGTATAAAATGTTAAGCAAACAAGCTTGTGTTCAGATGATGGTAAATTCTCGCACAAATCGGCTTTCGTTATTTGAGAAGTGCTTTGGGGCTTTTTGGCATTTCAGAGGAAAAGTCACTGCTTCGAGACTGTTGTGAGATTGGAAGGAGAGGAGAGCATTTATTTATTCCGAACAAGTAGCGTGATTCAGATCCTCTGTCACCTAATTCAATCCAATTTTGCACGGTTTGACAAGCTCATCATTTCTTCCTATGTCTGAGCTCTTTTTTTTTTCCTCCTCTCCTGTGTAGAAATAGAAGAAGAAACCTGTGTATTTTGAGGAGCTGGTAATGACAGCATAGATGAGAGAGTGCCAGCAAATGAGAGGTATCCATCAGACAGTACATTACCAAGCTGAGGCCAGTCAACCTCAAACTAATAGGGTAAATTAAATCTACAGGAGCAAATTCAAGAGCCTGATGGAAGGATGAACTCTAAGAGAGAGAGTTCAGAATCTAACTGATGTTGTAACCTATTATAGTTCATACAGTCAAAGGATTCCTGTTGATCGTCCTTCTTCCTGCATAATTCATAATTTGGAAGGAATCAAGAACTTGATGCAGAGTTTGGTCCTTTTTGCAGGAGCGGCATTCAACCGAGAGCAGTCTCTCCTTGCTTGTGGGGGAGACATACATGCACAGTTGCATGCACATACACAGTGCTAAACCTCCTCCCTGTGCCTGGGTGGGCCAGCAGAGTAGGGACAGAAGAGCAAGCTGCCTGACCTACCCCATGCTCATCTGTATCACCAGCTATGGGACACCTGAGTCAGTGAAACCAGCATTTAAGGGTTCGCTCCCAGCTGTCACCAGGTCCTGTAAAGGTAGTCGGCAAATTGCTTGGGACATGGCTTGGTGCCTGGCAGAGAGCTCCTTAGAGCACCTTGAGCCACATCTCTATGACCTGAGCTTCATTTGAATGCAAAGCTTTAACTTAGCTGAGTGTGAGGAAGCTCCTCAGGGGCCTGGTTCTGTCCCCTCTCCTAATATGTCCTGCTTCCTTCTGCTCCCTGAGACAACAATATTCACAAGGCTAGAAAACAGGAGAAAATGTGAAGAATTGCAGGCAGCTAAAAGAGAACGGCTCTTAAGGAATGAAGCCTAGGAGCCAAAAATGTAACAAAACTTCCCGTGACTGATGGTGCAGCCAACAGGAAATATTGCTACTTCATATGGCAAGAAGCCTCTTATCACAGGGGATTACTGCAGGGAAGATGGGCAGATGGGAGGACTTTTCTTGATGTCCCCTTGTGAAGCGGGTACGGGGAAGGTGAGGGTGAGAGCCCCATTGCCTCCCACTGCCACCCACCAAGGAGTCTGGGGGTCCCCTCACTTGGATTAAGGGCTTTTTGCCTAGCCCCACCACAGTTATGAAGACCTCATCAACTTGAGCTTTTGGCTCCTACACAATTTTATTTCCTAGCATGTCCCAGGCAATCTAATCCATACATTACTCGTAAATGATTTATCCTGGATTAAAGGATTCATAAGCCTTATAATAATCATCTCTATGGCATGTTCGCATGGTTAACAGCAAACAGTACTGGGTCTCTTATACTCAATTTCTGTCCTTACCAGTGCTTTTGATTACCCGGAACTTTCTACTGCTAAGCTAGTAAAAGTATATTTTCTTCTTCATTCTACCTTTGTGACTAGTTATTTGTCATCATAAGAAAATCTAGAGAAATGAGCAGCCTCAGCAATCTCTCCCACTTCCACAGTAGCCCTGCCATGGCTTGACATGGGTGGTGCAGTAGAGTCTTCACAGTCCTGCCCTCTTCTAGTCAAATTCCCATGCTATATCTCTAACCCTTTGTATCTGCGCAACTCAGAATTTCTGAGAGCTGAGAAAAAGCCAAGTATGCAGCTCTCAACATAATAAAGTCTAGAGCAACAACTACCAAAAAGAATGTGCTGGTAAGAGAAAAGGGTAGTGATGCATAAAGAATTTGGAGCATCTTATTTCACACATTTTCAGATTTCAGTAATGGAAAAAAATGGTCAGAGAAAAGCAGAAGTGAGTACAAAAAAAATGACCCAGCAGCTTGCAAATTACACTGATTGGAAAAAAGAATTCCCTCCCTATTTTCTTAATCTTTGGAGCAGACATACATTAACAACATGATTTGGATTAGCTAATTTGAGAAAAGGTACCGTACACGATAAACCTGATCTCCTTGGCAACTGGAAAATAAAGAAACAAAGAGAAAGCTATTTAGTACCTTAAACACCACATCACACTGTTTGAAAGCAGCTTTGGTCTTTAATTAATATGCACAGCAGCCTTTGCATTCATATAAACATATTGTAAATATAATTTTGTTCAGGCATTTTTAGCTTGGACTCCTAATCCCATAGACAAAGATGCTTGGAAATCTCCTGCAGATAAATCTACTTTCCCTATCTGACCTCCTGCTGAATCAGTCTCCATCATTGTTTGTAGTAGTACTGTTCTCAAAGTGGCAGATCCAAGACTATTACACTCAAAGTACTTAAAAGAAAACCAGACCGATGGTGTGCATTTACCTCAAAACATAAATTTGTCTCTATGTGGGAATAGCAGGGGCAATTTATTTATTCATTTTGTATATAGAACTACCACATCCCTAGTTTCCAGATGGAACAACTAAGCCTGTGCACTTAAGGGCTCAGCTGAAGTTTATTGGTGTCCTGAAAACTAAGGAGGAATCATATGCTTCATTTCACTGGGAATTTTCAAAACTTATTTCACCCTTCACCTGGAGTGGAAGACAAAAAACGTGGTAAGTCCTCTCAAACACCACTCCAGAGGGGAGAAATATTCTGGTTGGCCCCAAACCTTTCATTCCTTACAAAATCAAAACTTCTTATTCCAATTTTGAAGACTTAAATTTCCTATCACATGGCATAAAACATTTTTCTTCTGAAAGACCAAGTCATTTCGAAATGGTAAAATACAAAACTTTCTATTCTGAAAAGAATGAATAGAGCAGAACGTATTGTCCTTATCACAAGGCTTTTTAGTTTTCCTTCTCTAAATTAGTTTTTCTTGAAGGCGACACACAGGTGAATGTTTGAGCCTTAGTATTTGATAAATTCGTTGGAGAGGTATAGTCTGAATGCTGGAGAATGGGCCAGGCCCACACAACCACAGGCAATTCAGGTTTTCCTCTGTAACTCAGTTGTGGTTGTAAGTTTGGGATAATAATATGTATGTGCCTGACTGGAGTGCTGAGATTCATTAGCTGAAGTCTATAAAACACTCTGAAGATAAGTGGCACACATTATCATACTGTAATTAGGTGGTAATTGAAAGATGCTGGATAAACATTATTAATCATTAATATTCATAGAAGTAGCACTTCTGAAAATGCTGTTGTAACACCTGTTAGAATCCTTTTGGGACAACTGTTGGCTCTGCAAGCTAGGATGCCCACATGCTAGTATGCACGCAGCGTATTCCCAGAGTGCGTGTGCTGTGCTGCCAGCCTGCTTTTGGTCAGAGTTGTGCCAAGTGGGGAGGCCGGTGACCACCAGATGATTGCTGCTCCCTCTTCTGCAGCATCCTCTAAAGCACCGGGTCCAACTGACAGCACGGGATGGACAAGCCTGCAGAAGGATCTGCTTTGAACAAATGACCATGAAACATCCTGTGTTTTGTTACTCCTTAGTAACCATAAGCTTCTTCACTTCAGCATCACACAGTTCACGAGCAGAAAGAACAAGTCTTCCCAAAATTTTAAAATAAACATTCTAGTCTATATTATTCATTCATTAAATGCTGACTACAAGCTGGGGCATTGCAAAAGGCAAACAGCAAACTGCCCTACGGGGCTCCCATCCCTTGTCCCAGGCCAAGGGGCCATCCCTTGTCCAACTCTACCAGTGCCTTTCCTGACAGACCATTAGTCTAATGTCCTACTTCAGTGCCTCCATTGATGGGAATTTCCATCTCCCAAAGGTCCTAATCTTTCCCAGTACTTATCTAGATCTATTTCTGGAAAATTTTTCCTACTGTCAGTCCTAAATAATCCTCCTTGAATTTAAGCCTACTCATCATAGACCCCAACACTTACTTTCTTTCTTGTAGCAGTGGCCTTCTACATATTTAAGGACTTATGCCACACACAGAAGTTGCTGATTTGAATACTGTCATTGAGAAAACTGAAATTTTTATTTGTCTGTTAGGTCAACATAAATCTAAGTGTTTAATTTCAGGTCAATTTGAAAATTATGCATTTTGCCTGAGGATTAGTACTTCCTGACCTGCTTTGTTTCTTTAAGCACTACCTTATCCTTGGTTGAACCACTATGCTGCATAACAGGAGTCTGAGATTAGCGCAGGTGAAGGGCTAAGCACTCATGATAGAGAATGAGGACACAAAGCAACTGGACTACAATTCACACGATGCAGAGCACAAACAGAGCTAAAAAAGAACCATTTTCCCAACTCTTCAGAACTTTCCATTCAGGAATATCTAGAAAACATTCTGGGTAGATTTGGTAGCAGCACTACTTTCAAAAGACTGGAATTTCCTACAGTTCTTTCTGAGGAATCTAAGACACAGACTATGACTGATTTGAGGGAAAATTCCCAGGGAAGCATAGGCTGGTGATACAATTTTCTCTTTCATTTGCTGTATTCCATTGCAGTGCATTAAGGTGCTGTTAAGCTGGTTCAGAAATGGCTACAGTTCCATGACACATCATATAAGATTTTCCAACATCCAATTAACATTTAGATGATTTGATGCAATTATGACCTATCCTTCCCAATATCAGTCCTGTTCTGCTGCCATTTTCCTTTCCTGAAGCATCCAGATTCTCTCAAGTCTTATGCAAACCATCCTACCTCACATCTTACTACATCTTTTCCTAGCAAACTGGCCCTTATTCTAGTATAACAGGATTTGATCACATAAACATCCTCATAAAGTAAGCAGGCACTGCGGATTTTAGGAAAGAAAAGAAATCTTACATGTTCCTCTTCAAACTGGTCCCCACCAAATGCAGAGACACAGGGCTTGATACCTCCCGTTCCAAGGGCGATCAAAAACAGACCAACCATAGACAGGATCCTTCATGCAAGAACAAAAATATCACCGTTGCAGAACCTTTCCAGTGCTTATGAGAGCATTTTAGTGTCACCCAACCATGATTCCTCTGGTATCATTGTCTTTCGCACATGGGTAGTGATGATGAGCCAGCTAAGTGCGAAAAACAAATTAATTAGCCTCATTTCTGCATTCACTACCAATTAACCAAACTGGTTTTGTCAGTTTCTTGCTGTTCTGAGGCCCAATGGACATACTAGAGATCAAAGATCCTGGGATTATCTTTCACTCATATGAGAACAAAAGATTGCAGAGATCATGTCTTTCGCACATGGGTAGTGATGATGAGCCAGCTAAGTGCGAAAAACAAATTAATTAGCCTCATTTCTGCATTCACTACCAATTAACCAAACTGGTTTTGTCAGTTTCTTGCTGTTCTGAGGCCCAATGGACATACTAGAGATCAAAGATCCTGGGATTATCTTTCACTCATATGAGAACAAAAGATTGCAGAGATCAATTGAGAAAAAGAAAAAGAAAAAAAAAAAAGAAAAAAAAAGCCTTTTCTGTAGCCTTCCCACCAAATGCAGAGACACAGGGCTTGATACCTCCCGTTCCAAGGGCGATCAAAAACAGACCAACCATAGACAGGATCCTTCATGCAAGAACAAAAATATCACCGTTGCAGAACCTTTCCAGTGCTTATGAGAGCATTTTAGTGTCACCCAACCATAATTCCTCTGGTATCTTTGTCTTTCGCACATGGGTAGTGATGATGAGCCAGCTAAGTGCGAAAAACAAATTAATTAGCCTCATTTCTGCATTCACTACCAATTAACCAAACTGGTTTTGTCAGTTTCTTGCTGTTCTGAGGCCCAATGGACATACTAGAGATCAAAGATCCTGGGATTATCTTTCACTCATATGAGAACAAAAGATTGCAGAGATCAATTGAGAAAAAGAAAAAGAAAAAAAAAAAGAAAAAAAAAGCCTTTTCCTGTAGCCTTCCAGCCTGGGTAAGCGCAGACAAACTGTTTGAATTGGGCTCATTCTTGGGTGCTTTCTACTTCCCAGTGCTCCTCAAAATACCATTGCTGGCCCAACAGATTACATCTGTAGGGAACAGGAGTGTCAGGACTGGCCACGTCTGGGACAAAAGGAAACTGTTCTGTAAATGAGATGTGCTCCTGCCTGCATGTGCGTAATTTTAGAGCTGTGACCACCTAGGTAAAAACAGCTTGATGGTTTCAGAGACGCCAGTGGGAAACTACTCTGACAAGCCTATCAGTTCAGAATCTAGAGGGCAAGAAGAGTAGTACCCTATGGAAGAGACAGACCCTTCCTCTGTCACATCAGAAAATGTATCTTCGGTTTTGTGTTCCCATGCATACAGGGGAACCTTGCTGAGCTGGGCAGCTATGTTGATGAGGAAATGAGGGAGGAATGAGCCTGGTGCAGGCGGCTGGATGGAGGAGACCAAACTCCAGTAGCATGGTATAGCAGAGAGAGGTGATCGGAGGTCCCTATCTCAAAGGGCTTAGAGTCTCTGTGGTGGTTTCCAACTCCTTCTGGTGCATTCACACTCTAGATCTGCCCTTCTGTTCTTACTCAGATATCCCAAACCCTTCCCTGACTAAAGCAACCCATGCACAGCCCCCAGACTGCTGGCCTGATGGAGGTGAAACAAATGACAGTCCCGGGTAAACCAACTACCATCACAACCTACTACAGCGCTGCGGCTTCAACAGCTACTTACACATGAACCGCCTGGTTGCCTAGGGATGGAATTGCACCGACTGACTTTATCAGATGGCCAACCACATACACAATGGAGAGGTAGATGATCGTCCTGTGAGGAAAGCAAACAGCAGTGACTGAAGGTGCTGGGTGATGTACGATCCGAAAACAGAGTGTGCCTGTGCTTCCCGATACGGCAAGTCTACTTGGCAGACACACAAGGAACTGGTTTGTTCATGCCACTGCTATAGCAGGCAGCTATAACTCTTTTGTGTCAACACTGGGTGCACTGGAAGAAAGAGATAGGCAAATGGGTTCAGATTAAGGAGGGATAGCCCCTGCTTTCTTTGCACAGGTTGCTGAGCAGAATAAACTAAAAATGTTCCAGTCTTGTCATGCATGGAAGGCTGCAAATAGAAGAGTTCAGGTCCAACTCAGTTTCCAGATTACTAATAACTGGCATTTTGTAGCATGCCCCTAAGTGAATCCCTCGACTGGAAGGCATCTATAGGGACCGTTGCCCACATTCAACCCTCCTGACTAATACATCTGAATCAGGAGTGTGGTTTCCCCATTACACATCTGTTTTAGATCCCAAGTACCTCTGAAGGACTGAGCTCATCTATCTGCCTCCCATGTCTTGGTGAGGAAGAAGAAGAAATCTGACTAGGAGGATCAGGCTCTTGAGTGTATTCTATTCCTTCATCACCTTCAGGATTAAGAGATGTCTATGTATTTATGTGCAGATGACACACACAGAGGGAATGGAAGGACTTGTTAGGACAGAGACACTAGAAGAAGCCCTATGAGCTTTGAGCACAGAAGTGGTCCTTGACGCATCCAAACACTGGTTGCAACAGCTAACTTAGAGCCACATCAGATCATTCCTAAAAGCCCCTCTAATCTGTTATCCTGTCCTCGGTATTGGCCAAGGTCCAGCTACTACAGCAAAAGCCACCTCCCATTAAGTCATAGGGATTACTCCAGGGAAAGTCTCCTGCCTAATGCACAAAAGTCTGCATAAGGATTTACCTTCTCACAACATCATGCTGTAAGATAGATATCCTCAAATACCAATGAACATTGCTAGGTGACCTTAAATAATGAGGTCAATAAATCCCCACTGTTACGTTTTTCATTCAAAGGGGCAAGAGAATGACTAAAATCGAGCACAAAGAAAAAAGAATATTGATATCTCCTTAAGAACTTTCTGCTGGAAAAGCATATGGCAGCTGTTCTTTTCCTGTTGAGACTCTTCTGCCAGATGTGCTTAGTCCTAGAGAGAAGGGTTCAGCTACACTTCATCACTCTGACAGCCAAGACTCCCCAGACAATTAACAAACGGTGCCAAAGAAAGAAAGTCCTATATCCAGCGGCTCACCACCACTCTGGGGCAGATGATGGCCCCAAAACTTATCAGTGTAAGGGAAGATTGCCTAACTTACTGAGGGAGAGTTTACCTGCTTATGTGCTGAGGGAGATGATTTGAGTGAACCCAGGTTTCTCTGGAATAAAAATGGATGTGCTCACACATTCTCTACGCTGTGAAAGCATAAGTAAGTATAGTATAGTTAGTGCCATTTCATCTGAAACTGCGAGATCTAAAGGATGACACCGCTTCCTCATCTTTGAATCCTTCTCAGAAGCAGATCTTGGCAAGCTGAGGGTTAATCACCCTACACCTCAGCTTCCTCAAGGTGGGTAGGGAAGGACAGTGGAGGAAAAGTGTGCTTGTGACATTTAATTTGTTCCAACATTGTTGCCTATTGGCCCTTGGGTAAAAGAGGAGCGCAGAACAGCATGAGCAAACAGATCAGCTGTTCATCCATTAACAGAGAGGAGCTGACCTTCGCAAGTGCGTCTTTGCTGCACTGAGCTAGCTCAAAACTGGAAGCACACACAGCACTGTCCTTGCACAGGCTGCATGGCGTAGATGTGTGCTGTCTGAATTGGAGACATGTCTTCACTTACTTGTATTTCCCCAGCCATGAGTCTGCCATGATGGCTCCAATGACAGGTGTGAAATAACAGAGCGCAGAAAAGGCATGGTACACAGCGGTGGAGAGATTCTCATCCCAGTGGAAGAAGCTTAAGAAATATAGTGTCAGGACAGCTAAAAGGAAACAAGCAAATCACATCAGATAATTAATGTGTATCTCTGCAGGTAAGCAGGAAACTACATCATGGTGGCAAGAAAACCACTGATTTGTCTAGCAGCTATGAGCACTACTGTGGAAAGATCTGTGCTTTCATACCTGTTCCTCATAATCCCTGGCACAGGAAAAGCTAAAATGAGATATATGAGTATCAGGCGTTCTTTGCTCATAAACATTTATGTTTAGCTGGAAAATATATTTTCTAGCTTATCTTACCATAACCTGTAGTTCTGTTTACACACATTTTCTATTTGCAAATTAGGTGCCTGTGTGATTCAATTCCCAAATACACTGATTGCACACAACTATGAAAGACGTCATACACTGGAAAACCAGGTTTGAGACAGAGAATCATATAAAAATTTAGACTGGAAGGTACATTTGGAGCTCTCTAGTCCCAACTTCTGCTCAGAGCAGGTGTAGCATCAATGTTAGAGCACACTGTTCATACCTGCATCCCAAAATACTAATTTACTTTGAAAGACAGCTGAGACCACATACAGCACAGCTCTGGAACACCAGGCCAGTGTGTACAGAAACCCAAGGACAGGAAAGTCGCTTCCCAGACACAGGACACAAACCTTTCATGCCATAGTAGGAGAAGCGCTCGCAGAACTCGTTCACCACAATGAAGGCAATGCTTAGGGGGTAGTTGGAGCCACAGAGTTTCTGCAGGAGACAAATGAGAATGTATCAGCTCTGTGAAAGCTTTCACCCCAGCAACATAGCCCCACAGTGCCTGGGCAGTGGAGAGGAGTCCAGTCCGAAAAACCAGGCACCCACCGCTGCTTGACTGGCCTGCGGGTTGGACTTAAGGGAGGGGACCCCACACCTATCTTGCTTTAGTTAAGGCTCCCCAGTGAATCAGTCTGGCCGACATGGGCCCAATAAGGACTGCCATGGGGATTCGTGGGCTGTCAGCAGCCCACCATGCTCATAGGTCCAGGAACTCCAGTGGAAGGGTCCTACTGCCTCTCTGCTGCAATGCAAAAACCCACTGAGATGCAAAAAACACCTTCGGATGCCTTTTCTCCTACACTTCACATAAAGCTACTACCCTGCCCCAAAACTGCTCCCTCTCCTAGTACCAGACCTTGCCTCAGCAGTTGGTAGACCCCAGGGAGCTGCTGTCTGCTTCCGTGTGAAGCTGCTCCCTCCCGTGCGACAACTGCCCTCAATCTCTGCGCCTCATTTGCACCGAACTGTGCCACCACATTCACTGAAGCAGAGCATCAGCCCCGTGTCCAGAACTCCCTCAGGCATGGCATCCATTTCATATTCCAGGAACGCTGGCATAGCTATGGATAATTCAATTTATTAATCAAAACTAAAAAAAACGGCAATGGGACTGTCAATCCTGTCTGAGCGTGGGCACTCTTTCACTGAATCTGACTTTACTCCAGCTAAAATCAGCAGTTTCCAAGTGAAATACAAGGCATTTAAACAGATGAGTATTGGCACAACCTTGTGTGGGCCTCCATCCCTCTTGGTACCCCACTGCGGTCCAAGCTAAGCAGCTTCCAGCTGCTTAGCTCCACTACCTCGCAACAGGGAAAGCAGGTTTTCACGGCACTGCCCAGCTTCTGCCAATTAGTGGGAGAGAGGGGCTGGCCATGCACTTGGTGAGGAATCGGGGGGGAGTGTGATATTAACAACTGCATTTATATTTATGGTTTTAAACAGCCATAGTATGGGCCAGTGAAGGGAGATGAACTCTTCACATGCATTTCTGTGCCTCGTTTTGGAAATAATGAATTTCTCTATTTCTTCCTAGAGTCCCAAATGCAAATACAGATACCAAAATAGATGTGTTTATTCAGGTTTATTTCACCACCAAGAGACCTGAGCTTATTTGGATTCCCAAAGCAATGGCATCAAGTTTAGAAGAGTCTAGCTTGATGATGCTGTCTCGCTCAACGTTATACAAGAGCAACAAAAGAGAAAAGACTGGCTGTCCACAAAAAACCCAAAACAAAACAAAAAACACTTTCCATTACTTAACCCAGCATCTCTAAAGACAAATATTTTTGTCCTTTTCTATACGTGTTTTTCTCTCGCTATTTATCGGCTGCCTTTTTATTAAGAAACCCTTGGCCTCTTTGTTTTACTAGAGTAAATATGTAATTACCCATTTAATTTATTATTTACTCTGAAACCATCGTGCTCAGCATATGGCTTGTAACAGAGTGGGCTCCCTTGGAAACCGCACTGGGGCCTCCTGCTTTTAGACTAGCCTAAAAATGGTGGCATATATAAGCTGTAAATGCACAAACACACAGACATATGCACACACAGAATACCTTTCTCCAACAAGTTTTTCATAATGAAGAAGAAAAGCCGTAAAAGGCAAATTATGTTTCCTGTGGGTGCTTGGAGGCATTTTCTGAACTTGGAAGAAAAATTGTGTAACAGGGATATTTTTCTTCCTCTCTTTCACAGGCCTCGCTATCAGTACTCATGAGATTTAATAACATTTGATGGAGATGCAAAGCGTGACTGTTCAAACCCAGATGGCCAGGTGCTGGGAACCCTGCTGCCTGAACTCACCCCTCTGCACCCAATGCACAAGCCCTGCTGGATTTAGCAGCAGCGGTTTAAGGTATCACATGCCATGCTGCAACCTGCAGTGACAGAAAACCTGGCAGTGACCCATTTCAGCCACTCCTGCTCTGGGATGGGCACCTCCTACAGATGAGCAGGGGTAAGAAGGGAAAGGAGAGCGGGAGGCAGTGACTTCCCAGCTAAACCTCCCCAAGTGCCTGAGCCAGCACCCTGAGAAAGTGCTTACAAACACAGCAACGACTTACAAGCAGGGGTACTTCCATCTGGCTTGTACGTCATGAGACGGCATTGGCACACACAGAAACCCTCATGTATTCTCTCCGCTGTATCACTGACCTGCCTGTGGCCTGCCTGGACATCCAAAAGTGGGCAGCTTTCATCCATGCGGAGAGCCAGATGCAGTTTGCTCGCTTTCGCGAGGAGGACCTTGCTCAGCAGAGAGCCCCAGCAAAAGCAAAGAGGCTAAGCCTGGATTCATGAGTGCACAGATAGTCTGCTGTGCTTAGCTACCACTGTAAGCCTGGGATCTGCAGGATCATGGAGCTCTTAAAGATACTGTGGAAGTTGATAGTCTGTGTCTTCGGAAAAAAGAAAGGTCATTTAAAGTGCCAGCTACAGGAGATGTTTGTTTTCACCTCTTCTTCTTGCTGACTAGCTGCAAAACGGGACTAAGATTAATACTTCACAGGAGCTCTGGATATCCAATAGTTAATGTCTGCACAGTACTTAAAATTGTGAGTTAAATAGTTGGCTTGCTAATGACATGACTGACTGCAGGCTTTAAAAGCAAGTAGTACCATACTGCCCTGCAAGTCAAAGCAGGTGCAATACAAGCCCTGTTCTCCCCAAAGTCAATACAGTGCACAGTTTTTAGGGGTCAAGCACTCAACAAGGATTAGCCTGAAAACTGCACAAAGCTGCAATGCAAGAAAATATTCAGCTGAATCTGGCTCTAAATCAGGTCCAAAGATGTAAATGTGAGGCTCTGTCACTACAGCTGAACTTTGTAACACACATCAGCGGCCTGTGCTCAATTCCTGTCCCTCCTTCTGCTTTGCAGCATCTGGGGACCCTTCCCTGGTGGGTCTCATCATACTAAGAAATGCACAGGTCACCTCCCTCCCTCCCCCACACATCTTCCTCCACTTCAGAGAAGTAAGTCTTTTCCCATAAGGAAAGTCGCGTTCAGAAAAAGGCAGCAATCAAAACCCTTACTCTTTTTCCCCAAAGATTCGGACAGTTCATTTTTTCCCTTTAAGCTGCCCTTTCTTAACTTAATCAGGTTAGTGGAGGGATTTTTGCCTTGAGTTGTTAATGCTTATTTCAACCCTCTGCAAGAAAGAGTGTTTGTCTCTAGCCAGAGCACAACAGAGGAAAGAACAGAGAGATCTTGCAATATTTAGAGCAAGCTGAGCAGAAAGCAAAGCAAAGGAAATCAGCTGTAACACTCACCGGGGATTTTTTCCGAACAGGGAAATCTCCTTTGGGGGGATCATCTCCTGCAGAAATAAAAGTGAACAAAGTTTCCTTGGATTCATTTCTCTGAAAAGCGTTCATCTCCCCCCTCGCCTTGTCTCCCACCATGCTATGTGGCTGTGGTGAGTTGACTGGGAAGGTTTCCAACCTCAGGCATGAAGTTTGATTCAGTTTGAGTTAACCCTAATTGAGCACATTTGTGCAGCCAGGGCAGAAAGGGGAGGGAGATGCTACCAGGAAAGACAACTCCAGAGTTCGAGAAGAGTCAGGGAACGTAGCCTAAATCATTCACAGGTTGGTGCTGTGAGCACTTTGTGGCATGGACCTCCTATTTGCTTGGCATGCCCCCAGCTATTGTACGCGCACCAGCCCAGCACAGCACTGTATGCTGAACAGATGTGAGCTGAATAAAAATCCCAGGTCCCAGATACCCCTACAGCCTGCGGATTTAGGAGCAGAGCTTGCATCTCCCTGCCGATGCGGTAATGACAGGTTTATTCTGCAGGAACTGCAGGGATCTCATTCCACTGAAAAGCCACACATCTATCCCAAGTCAACTACCAAAATGCTCATCACGCCAAACCCTTGGACGCTGCATGTCACAGACACCTGCACTGTGTTTCTTTCTTTGCTGTCCCAGGAGTGAAGTGACCCAGGGTTCATTCCCGCAACAATTCCCTGGAATGACCTTGCTTTTTCCTATGGGGCAGTTTAATCCTGAAGGCACAGCCAGCACCCAGGAGCAGCCCCAAACCCCATCTCTACTTCCTGTTATCCAAAAGGCCACCTCAGGGCTCCCTATATGGCAAATGCATCCTATGCTGTGCTGGGAGCCCCTGGATTCCCCCTGCAGCTACGTGGGCTCAGCTCCCTGCAGGTACCTTCTTGTCCCTCCTCCCCTGCCCTTCCTGCGGGAATATAGGAGCTCTTTATCAGTATTCTTCCAGTGCCAGTTGCAATTACAGAGCAAAATTCACAACCTTCCCATAAACCATCCTCTGTGGCTGTGGCTCAGCAGTATTCTCGGCGCAGTGCAGGCTTTTTTTCTTCCCCTTACATTTGGCTTCTTTAAAAGGCAAATGTTCAAAGAACTTTCCCAAATATTTCTCCCTTCTCTTATCAGCAAAAGCACAGACCACACCCAGAACCCACAGCTGGTACAAGAAGTCTCCATAAACTCATCCCTAGTTCCAGTACCGAGTTGCTGCTAGTGCTTGGGTATCACAGGAACCAGGTTTGCAGTTGACAACCAGGAAAGAGGCCTTTGTTCACACCACAGATCCTTAATCTGGCTTCAGTTATTGCTAACAAGATATGGAGAACACTTAGATAAGGGACTCAGATGTGACAGAGTGCACAGAGGAAGCATAATTACTCTCCACATTCCCTCATGTGCTCTGGCATTGCTTCCTCTGAAGATCCCCAGGGACCCTCTTTCACTCCTGCTAACTGGGCAGCTAAACATGGGGCCAACCAGGCAGCTAAACATGAAGCCCAAACTTCAGATGAGGCCAGGAAGGTCTACCCATTTCTTACTCCCTTTTGCTTCTACAGCAGTGGCAAAGCAGTTTGGTACCTCCCCCATACTGCCACAGATCAGCTCCTCATCTTCAGCCCTCCCAGTGATTTGCACACCTGCATGACCTTGCTTTTCACCTGGGTCATTTCTCAGGTGCCACAAACAGCCTCCAGGGAGCTAGGGTTTGTTAAGCCCATTTCATGGCCAAGAGTGACTCAAAAGCATACCCAACATTGGGGGCAGTGCAAGGAACAGGACTTGTGCACGTTGGTCCTGTCTCCTGCACACCAGGTTAGCACGTACTCTTGTGTCCCACAAGTCTGACCCTGTGCTAGAGGCAGCAGGAATATTTCTGTGCCCTCTGGTGGTATCTCTTACTGCCCCAAGTATCTCTAGACAACTCCTGGTAGAAACCTGCTGTATTCTGCCACACACAGGTGAGCAGAGCAAACACAGCAGCAAAGTTATTAAAGGAGTAATACAAAAGGAAGACAGAAAAGGTTTCACCATCCCTTGTGCAGGGCTCCCACGCTGCTGCAATGTGATGCCTTAATATTTTCATCATCCTGCAGCTATATTTCCTGTGTGTGTACACAGCTGCGTACGTCATATAAGCTAAATGATTTCTTTTTTTTTTTTTAATACTAGCATGAGAAACCATATCAGTCAGTGGGATTAACATACTACTTGTTAAATACACTGCAGAGGTGTTTAGGCCGTTAGCTGCCAGAAGCTTTTCTGAGACAAAAAGGGAGAAAAGGAATTCAAATGTCTGGTAATAAATGGTAACTCATGGCAAACGGCAAGAACAAGTTAAGGAGAATAAATCTGCAAGCACCTCAGATACAAACAAATTCAGAATAAGACTCGATAGAAGGAGACCTGGGCAGCTGGGCTGAAAATCAGGAAGGAATTGTACCACAAATGGAAATAAGGTGGCACTTCTGAAGGCAAGTATAAACAAACAGATCAAGCACAGAGAGATAGAGGCTGCAAAGCTAAGGCACACAATGAATTACAGCTAGCAGGGGGACACAAGAGACAATAAGAAAAGGTGTTAGAAATGCCATCAATATTGGAGAAAGAGGAAGGAAAATGAAAATCTGTTATTTAAACTAGAAAACGAGCAAACAAAAGCTCATCCAGAGAAGCCAGAAAAGTTGTGTCCTTTCTGTTTGTCTTCACTAAAAAAACTAAATTGCAACAAGATAACGCCATTAAAATGAACCAGTAGGAAATGGGTGAAATGAGACAAAAACCCCTTAAAGAATATTTGGAAACCTCAACTGTGCTCAAATCATTAGAGCCTGATGAAGTTCACCTTCAAGTGCTGAATGTAGTTTTTGAACCACTTCCCTTGTGAAGGGCAGAAGCAGGACAAGCATCACCACTGTCTTTAAAAAGGCAGGTTAGGACAACCCAGGCATGTTCCTCCATAGCCAGAGAGATACTTGATTGGATAATCCCTTCTAAGCACCAAAAGGAGAATAAGGATTACAAAACAGCCATTCTGGATTGGAAAAAATGCTCTCAAACCAGACTGTTTTATTCTTTGGCGACAGGGTAAGTGGTGTAACAGCTAGAGCAGCTGTGGAGGTGGTATATCCTAACTCTAGTGTCTCTAATGTCTCACAAGGAAAAGAGGGTCCAGATGAAATACCCATATAGTGGGCAACTGGGAAATCCCTCTCAGAGTAGCTATCATGAAACACACAGGTCCATAAGCAAAGACAACATCAGCACAGCCAGCGTGCTGCTCACGTTTGTATCCAAAACCAGGATGGAGCAAGCCTAGGGGAGAACAGGGTATGAACTAAAAATGATGTTAGTAAATGGGAGAAACCACTTTGCGGCTCTGGAATGAAAAAGATGAAATTCAGGGAAGAAGACTACCAAATGCTACCCCTCCCCATTGACAGGAAAAGCAGCCACAGAGACCAACTATTCTCCATTTTCATCGAGGAGGAGTTTAGAAAGCAAGAGGGTCCACTCTGAACAT
>NW_008794888.1:9281748-9363666 GCF_000699145.1 Aptenodytes forsteri | reverse complement strand
GTGACTCAACGGGAGGGTCTTCCTTACCCTTTGCATCTCCGGTCTCTGTGTGAGTCATTCTAACTCGATTCTAACTCAATTTTCTTTTATATGTTTCTTCCATGCACAAATTAATAAGGTGAACCTTGCCATCAAACTTATCGAACCTTGGCAAACCCCTGTTAAACTTCGTTAAATTCCATCAAATTCATTGAACTCTGTCAAATTTTTATTCTACCTCAATAAAACATATTGCTGCTTCTCTCTTTTGAGTGAGGTGCATTCCACTCATTCCGTGACAAGGGTAAGATGAGAAAAATAACTGACTTTGTTTTCAGTAAAGAAGATTTGGGGCTGCTTTTGGCCAAATTCCCTTTCTGCAAGGACAGGTGAGCACTGGAACAGAGGTGGCAAGGCTGGGGCTGCAGGGTTCGGGCAATCCCTAATGTCTGTTATGTAAGAACGTATTAGGGACTGGCTAAATGTCAGGTCCTGACCCAGAGCAGGCAGATGGATGAGGTGCCCTCCTGAATTTCTATGAAAATCATGTGCTAAACAACTTGAACTGGTAAGCATGAAAGCAAGGACTGCTTTCTGTAAAATTTCCTCTTTTCTGAGTTATCCTTTATGGAAGTGGGGAATCTGCAGGATGATTCATGCTTAAATGTAATATTCAGCTGCCAGATGCCTTGCATAGTCAGAAGTTCCCATGAATACATTTTTCTATGACTTTCAGTTCATAATTTAATTTTTTCTGGTTCCCAAATCCACAGGAAGACAATCTGCATTTTCCCTTTGCATTTACAGTCCTCAGATTCTCACTGCTTCCTGCTGCAGTACTGTGCACATTAATCTGTTTATACTCAACTTCATTTTTATCTGCATTAATCTTGTGGTACAATCCCTTTTGATTTTCAGCTCAGCCACACTGGTCTTTCAGTAATGAGTCTTGTTTTGAATTCATATACACTGGCCATATTTTTATAGCCCTTTTACCGTATCTGTGTTTCTATTCCTCTTTCTCTCTTTCCAAGGTAAGGTTATAAGAAGCTAGATGAATGTGTGCCAGCAACACTTAATGATCTGTCCCTGGATGGACAAGATAACCTCTCCAGGTCTCTTCTGGCTTATTTTCTCCAATTCTTTGATTATAGGAAAGAGCATGGCTTAACTGATTTAGACAGATCAAGACTGGTTTCCATTGCCTGCAGACTTCTCTCAAACTTCAAAGTAATTTAAGAAAATGATGTATCAAATCACTTGAACAACCAGGAAAATATGCCAGAAGTCTTCAGACCTGCATCTCTGCTCTATTCACCAGCCCTTATAGACTCAAAATTGTAAAGGTATTTAGATTAATACCACTAACAACATCAAGCACCTAATCTGTATTTAAAAGCCTGTCATCTGGTCACTAGTCAACCTGTAACAATCAGAGAAACTTCTCGTCCCTCCTGGTGCCTTTTTGCCTTCAGTTTCTTCTGTGATTAGCAAGAAGAAATCTTTAAAGAATTCTCTCACCAGCTTGGGCTTCCTTTGCAGCCTGCAGCATGCCGTCCCCCTCTGCCATGCCTGCTGCTTCCTGCGCATTGGACGACACCAGCTGTGTTGTGCCTGAAGATGAACCTCGTTGAGCAATCCTGGCTCGCTCTCACCTTGTTGTTAATGTTTCACTTCACAACAGCAGTCCTTTGGTCACCAATAAAATAGTTAAACGTTCATTTATTTTTGATCTTGAAGTCAAACTGAAGCCATCTCTGCTCAGCTCCCAAATGTCATAGGGAATCTGCCTTTCTCCTTGAATACAGCCTCTGAGGCATCTTTCATGGATGTTCACGATCAATCACTTTGCGTTGCAGGTACACTATCTTTCAATAAAATTACTACTTCTGGATGAGAACAGGGACTGGACTTGTGACTAGACAGCATCTACAGCTGGCCATAAATCCAAACTTTTGATGCTGTACACCAGCTACAGAGATGGCCTTAACTATACATGTCTATTAGTAGTTAAGGTTGTGAAAACACAGGGTTTCATCACCTTTTGACAGACTGGCTTCAGTTCCTGGTTCTTCACATGTCACACAGGAATGCAGACATAACATTGACGTGCCGTCCTCCCAGACCCTTTTTCACTTTAAAGCCATGAGCTGCCTGAAGGAGGACCAACATTTTTGCTATCGCGCTTCTGCTGTTTATTTCTTTCTGCTTTCCCCCCATAACCTCCTCTAAACTGCTGTGACTTCCTTTGAGAGAGGCTCTAAGGCATCTCCTCTGCAGTTGAAAGCCCCAGATATTTTCTGCAGATACAGAAATGGCTCACAGTGAAATTCTGTATGTTCAGCAGTAGAGCAAAACAGGGTTTCCATCACCACACATCATAGCCCTGAGGCCACCTGCATCTGAAATCCCAATCCCACATGCTTCATGGCCCCATATCTCTTATCATCTCCTCAATACACAAAATATAGTCAAGGCTACAAACAGATACGTAGTTCCTAATGAACTCTGCTATTAGCTGACCAAAGGTTGACCCAAGGGAACTGGGCAGGAGGACTACAAAGATGCACTAGGGAAACACTAAGAGACATCCAAACTTTACGGTGAAGAGAAACATGCAGCAATAGCTACTTGTATGTGTAATAACGAGCAGCCTAAGCCGATCGCAGATCAAATTCCAAAATGAAATGAGGAATAAATTCCTACATGTGTTGAGTCATTTGATAAAGCAACAAGGGATGCACAGGCTGAAATGAAAGGAAAAAGAACAGGACAAACAACTCATAAAAAGACAATGGTAAATTTAAGTGGCTTGTGAAAAGGGGATTGAAGCAAAACTTTAATTATGGCTACAAAAGAGCAAGCTATTCACATAAGATATACTGAAGTAAAGATAGATGGTAAGAAGGATTTAAATCCAGAATGTAGGATGTATGGCCAGGATCCAAGGAGCATTAGTGATATTATAAGAAGATGTACCATAGATAAGTACAAAGCACAGCATGGCAAAGCTAGCAGTATGAGACTCTAGGCAAGCACTGTGAAAAATAAGCAGAAAGGAAGTATGAGCACTACAGGCCAGACAATGCAATAGAGAAGAAAAGCTGGAGGGAGAATAGTTGTTGGGAAGAATAAAAAGCTTTACTTTGTAATGCTTGTGACTTCTGTTAGAAGATTAGGGGGGGGGAAAAACACGGCAGGAAAGGGCTTTTCTTTCTGAATGACTTTTTTAAGAGACTGTCATAGCATGGAAAAATTACGATTTTTCTCTTCATTGGAGGGAATGTCCAAGCAAAACACAGGGAAAGGTAGAGCTGATCAGCTGAGGCAGGAAATGAAGAAAACCCAGCACAAACAAAATACAACCACAAATTTAAATTACCTTCTAGTCTCTCAAGATGGGAGTATCACAAAACCACTGCAAAAAATTGGAATTCGGCTCCAGAATAAGACTTGTGGTCTTTCAGAACAGACCACTGATTAACAGTAAGTTAATACCAAGGAAGCTATATATTGCATAGAAAATCAGGAATAGTTTAACCATTCAGGCTGTCAGTACGGAGACGGGCTAAGTGACCTTTTGAATTCCTTTCCAGCTATCTTCCCCTCCAGTTCTAAGTTGTACTTCATGCTACGGGATAAGGTACCGTGCCCTGCCTCAGAGCTGACTGATTTCAGTAAGTTCAAGACATAGAGAAATGGACATCCAGGTGCCCCATGCAATCTGGACCCATGGGAACATGTCCAGTCCCTGGGATGTTTCTATGTTCTGCCCTTCCTGCTTGGCCTTTGTTTCCCCTTTATAGTGATTTAAAGCATTTTAGGAATGCTGCCCGCTTCTTAGAGACAGTCCCTAGTTAAAACAATAGCTAGTTTTACTGTTCACACAGGTATGTAAAGTCAGCAACAGAAGAGTGCTCTGAAAACACAAATCAAGGAGAGCCAAGATAGGTGTACAAGGGAACATGAGCTCAGTTTCTAACACACTAGTCAGTGCTGTCTAACTTGCGAGGGTGTAAGTGATCAATTCTGAATGTCTTTTTTATGCCCCTAACAAACAAGATGTGCTAGTCCCTCAGACACCCAGCACCACAGCTGTCTGGCTCAGGCACAACTCAGGCTCTCTGTTCAAAACCTCTGAATAACAGAGAGAGCCTGGAAACAGGAAAATCTGAAGGTTTACCCGGTCCACTTGCCTGGGGCTGAGGCTGGGTTTTCCCCTTCATGGAGAGAGAAGGTGGGAGGTCCCTGCAGCTGGAAGAAAGATGGATGTGGTGTGGCAGGACTTTGGAAAAGCACTTGAGGACCATTTGGTGTCCCAAGAACATTTTCCCCCTGGTGGTATCAGAAGCGGGATCTTACATAGTGCCTTTCAGCAGCAGGTCTTGGGGCATTTCACTGAACAGATATCAGTATCTCCATTTCTGAGATGAGCAAAAGAGGGAAGAACCATCCTGACAAAGGCAGACTCCGCTGAAACCTCTTGCATGCCAGCCCAGCAGTCTATCCATTAAGCTGCTCTGCCTGTAGTATTATCACAGCAAAGAAAAATCAGCTACTGATTTATTCTGCCACAGGCTCTGAGGGATAGTTCAGCTACTGAAGACAATGCAGCTTGCAGCAGCCTTGGGTCTGGAGGAACGCTGACAGTCACATCCAGTGCCTCAGTCATCCCTTGGGTGCATTGCCCTCCTCTCCATGCTCACTTCCAGCCTCTGGGACAGATACTGCCTTGGGAATTTCCCTTTTTGCACTGACCCCCCAGCTGGCCAGTAGCTCCTTTCTGGTGGTGAGTCCCACACCCTCTCCCACCCAGCTCCAGAGTAAAAAGCTGCTTTTACTCACTGCTAGCCTCTCCTTCAGCGAGAGGCAGCTGGTAATGAGAAAGCGGGAATCCTGTAACTACTCTAGTCCTCACAGCCAGCCCACAGGGATGCCCGGCACAAGAGCGGGTGGGGGGGAGTGTATTGGGTAGTGAAGGAGGCGGCACGGCTACAGGATGTGGCAGCAGGACCCCGAGGTTCAGTTCTGACTATGCTACTTGTCGGGCACCTTGAGCATATATATCAAGTTTCCTAGCCTTAACGCTACTGGCCATAAAACAAGAGTCAAGCAGCACTAATCTCCTGTACATCTGGGGCGAATGGTTTCATTCATTAATCCAGCTACAGGACTAGGAGAATCCCAGGGAAGGCATTAATTACAGCTTTTCCAATTTTTTCCATGCACCCACAGTAAACAGCCTGATTGTTTCATTCTTTGCAAGCTTATCTATGTCAGGAGACATAATGCACTGCACAATTTCAAATCTTTGTCATCACAGAGAGGGTATTCTCACCATATCCCAGCACACAGCTGATTTTTTTACTACAGCTTAAGTTAGATTGCAATTTTGTAATCAGTGTTTCATCAGGGCAAGCTGCCAGGGACAGAGAACATGTAAATCCCCAGAATACCTCTGTTCTAATAAAAAAACCTGCAGATCTAATGCAAAGAGATCTGAGCTCTCTGACAATGATCTCTCCCAGATGCAAGCAGGCAGCTGTGATACAACCTGCTGCATTCTAGGGACTGTCATTTCCACTGAGATGTTAATCAGGTCCTCCCCAGCCAGCTCCCTCCACTGCCACACCGAGGGCCAGGCGGATCAGGGGCTCATCCAAGATTCATTAACTCTAGTTCCCTGCATTTTCATAACAAGCTTGCGGTGCCATCCATTCTTTTCAGCCTCCCCCTGCAGCGACTGTGGGGATCAATCTGCTAACATGGTGAGTGAGAGTAGCTTTCACCAGCTCCAGTGGGAAGCACAGTCATGGGGTTTTCCCTGCATCAGGTCCCAGAGGGACAGGCACAAAATTAGAGACCTTTTTTGCCTGTTTTTAAAAGGTTGCTCTAAACATACAGCCTTTGGGTCTCCAGGGATCATGACACTTTATAGCACAGTTAATTTTGTCCTGACCATCCTGCGCCCAGGGCAGTCTGCTCTCCACTGGCACTCGGGCAAATCCCCTCTTAGTTTGGCAGGGAGAAAGGTTATACTTGCGTAGGAGGAAGAATTCGTCTGTGCCTCTTCCTCCTTATGCTAACTCCCCCAAAGAGGTCCACTTTTCCTAAGAGCTGAGTAGCCTCTGATCCACCTGACATCAGTGGGACCAGGGGTACTTAGCCTTTCCCAGATGCCACCCCCACAGCACATGTTAACTTCCCTCTGCTCAACATGCCTTTCTCCCAGAAATAACCTCTCCTGTCTCAGCAGCTTAACTGGAGCGCATCTTCTGGCTATGATCGAATACTGAATCAGGCACTTGCTCTAACCTTCCTCTTCCATCCCCAGCCTGTCTCCTTCCCCCTGGGATCTTGCATGGGGTTGGGCCCATCACACAACAGCCAAATCCTGCATCACATATCTGCAAACACTCTGCATGCTTCACTTGTGCAAACAGCAACCCTGAGCACAGAAAAGTTTTTCCCATGGGCACATGAAAACCACCTCTGGTGTTTTCTGGCTTGTGGCCACCCAGGAGCTATAGAGCAGTGCTGAACATGCAGGGCAGCAGCACGGCACACGCCCAAGCAGCAGGCAAGGGTGTCCGTTGCTCTTACTGCATCTGCAGGCCACCAGAGCCTTGCTGGCTTCACCAGGAGCAGAGCCAGCCCCATGCGTTTTGAGTGATTGCAGGCACAGGCTCAGAGCATGAGTCCTTTACAACACCAGGAGATTTAATGAAGTCAAATTAAGCCACGTTCACTTTTCAGGCTACTACATTCACCTCCAGGCCCTTCTGCTTTCCTAATCTATTTCTAAGCAGTTCCTCATACACTATAAGGATACAAACCCTCCGCAGATTTCCAGTATCTTCATGTGGTGTGCTATCAGCTATTGATCTGGTCCTTCTTTACATTTGTTACTCACCAGCAGCCAACCCCATCTGTATCTGAGCAAAGCAAAATGCCCAGACCTAGCAAAGGTTTCACTAGTCCCAGCACTTAATCTCTTAAACCTATTGCTCTGGAGATGATGTCTGCCTGGCAAACAGGGAAAAGCTCATCAGCTGCAATAGCAAGATGGGAATGGTACGCGTGGGTTGTGAGGCAGCATAGGCATGTACCAGCTACAGCTGGAGTTTCTAGATGATGAAGATGTGCCCATTCAGGTCAGTTAATATATCCACTGCAGTCTCATCTGTGGTGCCTGACAAAGGCAGATGGCGTTTCTGCCCCAGCTGATGAGCAATGGTGCTGGTGATGTGCTGGTATCGGCTTTCCACTACCCCTTCCATCTCCTGTGCTCACAGCTGGCATGTCTTTGCTGTTTGGCATTCAGCCTTTAGATGTCTCCAAGTGCTCCTGCGTAGCCCTTAGTAAAAAGAGGACAGCACACTGGTACTTGGTGACAGAGAAATCCATTAGTGCCAACGTTTATCAGCTTTAATAAACCCATGCCAAAAAAAAAAAGCAATCACCTTTTCCATGACCTCCAGCTATGCCTAGGCTACATGAGAAGATCTAGCCACGTCAGTCCTTTAAGATGCAGAGGGCCACTCAAGAGGTATATATTCCATTGACTTCAAAGAACCTTTGAGTACTCAGGAACTTGCAAGAGATTTGTTTATAGAAATAATCACTCTCAGAAGCAAAGTGTACATGGTACTTTATCTCTCATTCAGTTTTACCTCTAACAATAAATCACTAAAGAGACTCAACATGGAATGCCTTAGCATTGTACTCATCTAGAAATATTTCTTTGCTGTATAGACTCAGATTAATATTCATTCTCTCCGAGAGAGAGACAGCTAGAAATAATTTGAGGCAATAAAACCAGTTTTCAGCATTCCTGACACTTCCCATTGTTAACAAACAGATGATCTTATAACGGTAAAGTCAGAGGAATAATTCCCCTCTTATATGAGATCTGATTGACTAGACATGACAGATGGTGTTTTTATTACTTTCCATCTTTATGCCATTCTAAAAGAGGCCTCATCTAATGCAGCCCAGGCTGTGTTTTGAGTCGTAACCTCTCAGATAAGCAAACCCCGTTTCATCAGGTTAATGGATCCTTACTTGATTCAGGAAGGCAATTTTCCTTAAAGTTATTCTAATCAAGTACTCAGAGCCCAGATTGTCCTGGCTGATTGACTGCCAGCAACGGGTAAATCCTTCTACTAAGGACCATATTTATTTTCAAAGAAGGAAAAGTTATTATTATTATTACAGAACTAATTCTATCCTGTATTCAGTGACTTCTCAAATACTGGCTTTTACTGCAGTCAAATAATTAAAGATAAAAGTAAAGTTAATGCAGCCTTCTTCTCAGTAGTTTTATTAAATAACAGGCAGGAAAGGAAAATTGGAGAGAGAGATGGCCTGCTGTCTATTGATACCCCCTCGATTAACTGCCCCTATGGTAATAGCATCTGACCCTAATCAGCACAGACCCCTTCAAGCACAGGCTTGCTCCAACCTGTCTTCCTGCATCAGCCTCCAAATTGAGGGCTGTCAGCCCAAGCAACTTTGCCACCAGGCTGGGAGTAAGTGACAGAGGACTATCCACGTTCTAAAAGAAAAGTTCTGAAGGAAAACCAGTGCCTCAAGGATGCTCCCTGCAAGTCCCATCTCCAGCATGGCATCTGGGTCCAGAAGCACAGTTTGGCGCTACAGCTGCTTGTGAGCACAACGACAGCCCATGTGGAGATAGCGATCATAGTGGCCTGCTGCCTTGGCTCTTGATTGACTCAAGTCACTCTAGACAGAAACCCTGCTAGCTGCGGGGCTGTCCAGACTGCCTGAAGAAGCAGATGGGAGGTCCGACCTCTCCTACTCTCTTCCACCTACTGCCAGACTGGTCCAGCAATTGAACCGATGTAAGGACGAGGAAAAAAAGCAACCATCCCAAGGCTGTGCAGAAAACCAGCCACAGAAACAAGAACTGGGCCCACAGCTCCCACATGATCATTCAGTCAGTGCTTTTACTTCTCAATGCACATATTACCTTTTCACACAGCCTCACAAGCAGGACTGGTAGCCCTGGTGCCCCATCAGACATTCAATACTGGATTTCCACCTCCAGAAAATCTGACCCCCAGGAGCTTCAGCTGGAGTTTGCAGGGCAAGCAAAGTGAGCTACTTGACACACAAAAATTTTTCTTTGCCATTTTCTGAGCAGCTGAGCTGTTATCCTAACAGCTCTGCTGAAGTTATTGATGCCTCAAATGAAACGATCATTCTCAATGATTTTTACCTACCAGACACCAGATTTTTAGGGTTTAGTCAGGCAGAGTATTACATTGTTATATCAAGGCAGGCATCTTTAAAACAGTGATTATTCTGCAGGAACGATAAAGATGCTGGAGAATACATTAAGTCTTTTATTCCTCAGAAGGACTACAAGGCAAGGAGAGGTTGTCAAGCTGTGATACAAGGGGAACCTAGAAAACTATATTTTCTCCCACTTTATCATACAAATCAGTCCTCCAAACATACTCCAGTTGTGCTCATAAGCCAAAAAATCCAGCAAAGACCTCAGGATTCCCCATCTACCGAGAACTCACAGTATTTGCATTCAAGGGCAGCATACACTGAGGGCAACATAGCAAATACAACCAGGAGGGCAGCAGGACGATAAGAAGCAGCTAGAGAGCAAGCAGCTCTTATGCATGTTGCAATCACACTACAACAGCACTGTTGCACTACACAGAAACCTGAGAAAAAACTGCTAACCCCTATGCCATAAGGCTGATGCTTCACCCTTGAGGAGCATTCAGCAAATCCAACCCCCACAGTAACACTGTCCAAATAGACTAGTGGGACATGCTGCCTTTTAAACTCACCATCACCACCCAAGTACAGCTCAGCTAGGTCCACAGATGTATCTCATTAAATTAATTATCCCATAATTACTTGGTGAAGACTCAAACCTCATTAACTCACTCTCTTCCTCATCTCAAATCAAGTTCTTCCCATGCTTGATTCTGTAGATATTTTACCTTCTATTTTTGAAATGTGCTTAAGATACAGAGGGGTGTGAAAGGTTTTATGTATGTCTTGAAGTAGTGGCTGCAACTTTCTGCTTAGCTTAGACTGAGGCTGGGATTTGGGTGCACAGGAGGAACCCAGGCACAGGGGAGGGCATTTCAAAGCAAGGTAGAGGATGGTCTCACAAGATTTCCACCGCTATGAACTCTCACAAGATCAGTCATTCATACCATGTTGGAGAACTCATTTTGAGGCAAAAGCTTCGGATTGATAGAAATTGATTTTTTTAAGATTTCTGGCCTCCTCTGGATTGGAGAGGGACATGGTCTGCTCCAGGCTTAGATGCCAGGTGAAAAGGGTGTGTTTGAATCAGAGGCTCCCAAACCAAAGTCAGAAAGTATGGCTGGGCTCAGGCTCAAGGATTAAAAGTTCCCAAGCTTTCTCAAATGTCTCTGTTCAGGTTCTCTCATGTAGCCTGTCACATTTAAAACACACAGCACGCTTCAGGAGAGGCAGCCTTTTAAAATAGTGCTCTCCTCGAATATCGTTACGGGGTAGATTGCAGACACCTCTGAGCTCAGAGCAAGTACCACCGGCAATTGTTCAGACAGGGGATCAATAGAGGGGCATAACTTAAAAAACATGTTACTTGTGGAGACAGCCTCCAGGGACAGCCCTGAAACTGTCCCCACAGTTAAACAATCCCAGAAGTAGGCATCCGTCCCTGTTAATTACTGCTGGGAAACAAGGCATCAGAGCAGCAGGAGGAAAAGATGAGCTTGATTCTTACTAGGTCTCATCTGCTACACCAGTTTTTTAAATGAGCAGTGTACAGTGGAGAGAACTTGTCCCTGGGCTTGAGGCAAACCCCCATAAATTGGGTGAATGGACCATAAGCAAAATTCACCCCCATTCAGTTTCCAGTGTCTGGGAATAGCTGACTCCAGCTGCTTTGGAGAGAACCATTTGGAGAGAGGCTCCACGGCTATCGGATAAACTGCCCCAGTAGGTTTCTCATTGCCTTTATTGAGTGTTGGGTCAGACCCTGTGCACAGAAGTGTCTGTGATCAATGAACCCATGATTTGCTAGTTCTGCCCAAGGGCTTATTTACAGTTAATCCAAACCAACTTGATTCATGAAACTGGCTGGAAATCTCATCAGAACAGGCTTTGCAGATAGATTTCTGGCACTTTTTCTTCCAGCACTGGCTGAAAATAGAGCAAAAAGAGACTCCAGCCTCCTCTGAGTTATTTTGTCAGATCTGGAGATGGGTGATTAACTCACAAAAAATAATAGTAGCTTGCTCATTTTCTGCCTTTTGCTTTTTTCCCCTCTATGAACAGAGGTGGTGTTTTCTTAGGTTTATTTGTTTTTCAGAACTATGTGTCAAGTAGTTTCTGCAAACAATTTCAGGTATTTCGACAGCATTAGTGATCTGCAATGTAAGCAGGCACAACAGGACACATCATAGGTTACATCGTACACTTCAGAGTTTGTCACCTGGATGAGCATACATCTTAGAAACAGGTTCGCAGTGCACATGTGCACAACTCTCATTCTGAAGCTCTTTCATGGATATTTTGGATGATTGCCTCAAAACAGCCAACTCCTACAAACATTCCTCACACAACGTCTGTCTGCTCGAGCACTCCCAGCCAGGGAATGTGGAAAGAACAGGAACACAATCAAAGCACGTTACTTACGGGAATATCTGCAGCAAGTCTCAAAGAAACATGTCGGTGGAGTGTCCCCAGGTGGAGGGATTTCCATAGAGGAAGCAGTGAAGTGTTCCAAGACAAAAAAAGAGCCCTATTAACTGTTTAAACTCTAGGATGTGTCTGAGATGAATGCAGGGAATGAATATAAGGTTATTTCTTCTTGTATGCACAGCAGCACTTTTACACCATGCTGACATACAGAGAACAAATGGCGAAACAAGCTCTTGGCCTCACAGTAACATTGTTCTGTTTGTTGTCCCTGAAGGCTTTCAGTTAATCTTCATCTGTGGGTTTGGCCAGAGAAATGTACTGGTGAACCTCCCCTCTCTGATTTCTGTATGCAAACTTAAAGCTTCTTGAGGATTCATTAACTCTTTAATTCATCATTCGTGTACTTCAGGGGCGTCTTTCGTATTTTCTGTACCGCTCAGTGCCTTTGTAAGTGTAGGGTTATTGGTGGTGTCTCTTTCCGACTTGCACATGCTCCAGAGCAGCAGCTCCTGTAGAAACAGCTGGTTCTATGGGGAGGATAGACAGCTAAAACAGGAATTGTGTTGGAGCTAGCTTGGCCAGACCTGGTCTCTCTCAGCCCTACAGCTTCCTCCTTTTTTCACATTCCCTGTTGGAGAATGGAAAGCAACTCAAAGGATTTGGCTGTTTCAAGCCACCTTACCAAAAGTGACGAGACATCAGAATTGATGCCATATGTTTTCAGGAGTTCATATTCAGCTTAATGCCTAAAATTAGATTTAGACTTTGGTGAATGGCAAGCAGGAGGGAAACTCGCTGTACTGACTACTCAGCTTCTCCAAAAAGCCAGTCCTCCTGTGAGTGCCGAACACTTCTCAGGCGCCCCCACTTTCTACAGATGCAAGAATCACTTTGCCATTCAAGTGCAGCTTGCAGTGAAGTAGGAGCAAGCCAGGCAGGTATAGCTGTATTCCTAAGGCAAAATAACCTGGGTTCTTTAATTGCCTGAGATAGGAAGGAAGTTTTCACTTTCTTCAGCCTTGCCTTCATAATCCACTGTAAAACTGAAATTTGCTGCTCCTCAGAGTTGGTATGCTGCAGAAGGACAGAGCCTGATACAGGTGGCCGGCTGGCCATCCACCCAGGCACCCCGTGCCCCATCCCCACAGCACCCAAGCACCTCAAAGGCACCAGCAGCTCCCTCCTGGTTCAGGCACGGGGCTCCAGAGAATGCAATTATTTCAGCCCCATTGCTCAGGTTGCTAAACCACCTGCGGCATGTTAGTTGTTAAATAAGGCTGATGATTGATGAGCAGTGTACAGATCATTTTAGAGGAGATAAACCAGACATTCAAGATGCTTGTGACAGAATAATTCAGAGGACATGATAAGATGCCATTGGATCCCTTGAGATTAAGAGCCTGATTGTCCTCTCACCTATTTTGGTGAGAAGCAGGAGGAGCTGCTTTGTCTGTGGAGCTAAACCTGTAGTAAAACGGTTTGATAGGAAGAATCATCTCCTCCTTGGGTCTTGGCAGGACTGCACTGAAGTGAGGACATCTGGGTCCCCAGACCTCAGTACCATCTGGCTGCCCAGGAAACCCAGCTCATTTCCACGGCGAGGACCCTGAAAACCCTTGGGGTCGGGGGACTTCCAGGCTCCCCGGCACAGAGGCAGGAGCCTGAAAGCCCTGCAACAAGCTTGCAGCTCCCATTGCTGCTCCTAGCAGGGAATTCCAGACTTCTGGGGTCTTCTACACACCTAGTTAGGCCCAAGTCTGCTCAGGGCATGCGAACTGCCCTTCAGACCGTAGCAACTAGCATCAAAGCCACACATGCTGGGTCATGGATATAGAGCCCTCCTCAGAGACAGTAGAGAGAGAAAATGAGGTACATAAGGGCAGGAACTCAGGCACTGACGACTGTGAGGTCACCAAGGAGAGGAAGGAAGAGAAGCAATACAACATGAGGGGAGCTCAATTTGCCATAAAAGTCATAGACAGAGATATAAAAAGCTTTATAAAATATTCATTCTGCCTCAGAGTTCATGCATGGGAAGAAATCTGTCAAGGCAAACATGCCCCATGCAAACACCACCTGGGAAATGCTGAGGCAGTTCTCCTGCCCAGTCCCCTCAGCACATTAATACGTCAGGTCAGTGACAACAGGGCTGGACAATACTTCAGTTTATAAAAAGGTCAAGGCTATTTTCAGCCAGCTGCACTTGGTATGTGGAGCAGCCCCAGCTCATTACATCTGTCTGCCCCTAATGCTCCATCCCTATGGGGTTTCAGAACAGCTACTTTGACCAGAGTCAGTAAAACCAAATAAATCTGTGTTTTTAAAACGGGCTGTGTAGAAAATTTGCAGTGTGTAAGTCCAGAATAAACAGGAGACTGTAGAAAAATTATGTCTGGTGGTTGCCACACAGAAATAAACCCTGGGGATGAATCACATGGGGCAACCAAGGAAGGAAGAAATTATCATAACTGAGACTGAAGGGAGGAGACCTTGCTGAGACACTGTGGTGGGAATAAGGGTGAGAGGGATCTAGCTACAAGCTTGTGCAGTGAGCATGAGGCTGAGGACACTGCCTCTTGACTTGGTTGGAGGTAGCACTGCTGCCAGATGCTCTCACGTCTTTCTGTTGTACCCCAGTGCTACCCACAGCCAGGGAGACAAGCAGGAACCAGCTCACCCAGCCTGTCCCCACGCCAGTGAAGAAACACGGATTCAGTGTCGAAAGTTGACACCTAGGCGCAAACACCTTCCTCAAGCCCCTCACATCACTAGGGTGAAAGATGGATCATTACTAATAAAAACAGAATGTTTTGGTTTCAAAATGATCTCAGGGAGTCAATGACTACTGGAGCAAACAGCCTATTTCATAAGAATTTATCAGGGGAATAATTTAATGGAGCTCAGATAAAAGGCAGTCACCTGGAACTCAGATTTAGAAGAAATTGCTTTTTTTCTGAATTACTGGTTCAGCGATTAAATAAGGAATATTAATCTGGCTACACTTTTCTTGCACACTTTCCCTGATCGGTGCACTAACGAACTCTAAACCCGCTGGGGAAATGCTTTCAGTCCCTCCCCCCACCTCCCAAGAAGCAAGTTCTTTATTAAAAACTAATGACTGATTCTCTTTTTCAAAATTAGCATCTTGCAAATTTGGGGGCAACTTCAACCCTGGAATAAATAGGAGCAATTCCCTTCACACTGATTAGGAGTTCATCCTTCTTGAAAAATCCCAAAGGCCTCTTAAATTGACTGTCTTGATTAAAGATGGGTTTAGCTTTAATTGAGTAATTGGTGTGGTTTGTTATCATTGGTTATGGCAAAGATTTCCTCTGCTGTATCTTGGCCAGACAGGGGTGCTTCCTTTGCACCTCAGTTCAACCCTCCTCAGGCTGAACTGTTCAAAAAATTACAGACACCATATATCATCAAAATACATACAAATATGTATAGATCCAGACATTTTAATATGCTGGCCTTGGAGGAGGCATCGTCCTGCCCAATGGCAGGTCACACTCCAGGCTGAAGTTGTGGCATGGCATTCGAGGCTGCAGAAAGCCAAGAGGAGCCTGTAGGACCAGATCCACAGATATAAGAGTGTAACTCCACTGATTTCACTGTGTTGTCACCAACGAGACAGTTCTGTGTGCTAGGGATGCAGAGCTGGAGCAAAGTCCAATTAAAAACCAATACATGCTGCAAGGAGTGAATAGATTACTGTGGTGCTAAGCTGTTAGGTGGCTCGTACCCTTGTCCCTCACATTATTAGTCAAGTAGCTACAAGACCTAGTATGAGGGAAGACTTAGCTGAGGGTAAATCTCAAGAACATACATTTTCTTAAAGCCCTTTATAGGGATTTGGAATCAACTGCCAGTGAATGAGTAATTAATGTCTTCACTTGCAGTTAGGACTGTAAAACATGTGGATGCACATCTCTGATGTCTCACTGTCAAATAATTTCTAGGTGCTTTATGAGGCTTCTTACTGTGATTTCCTGACTCAGACCAAAACCAGAATTACCAGTGTTTAAAACTGAGCTAGAAGCTAGGAAAAACTGGTTCTAGGGTTAATTTTATGTCCAGTGGTGACCTCTTTGCCATCATTTAGCATTCGAGAGATAAACTCACTGACTTTGCAGCTCGGCAAAAGTTCTTTCTAATTGAATCAAGCAGATTTAGATTATACCAACTGATTTTTTTTTAAGCAGGAAGCAGGGATTCACTTAGACCGGTGAAAAATGTGGGCTTGCAGGGGAAAGGAATTGAGAAGATGATTGTCTTTATGCAAGAAATGAGAGAGAGAATAAAGTTTCAAAATTATTCAAATACATAATTTCAAAGATTTTAGTTGTTATAGTTAAAAAATCTGCAAACACATAGTAAAAGCTCACATTTGAAATAAAACATGTCAAAAACATTTTGACTGACTCAAGCCATGTTTTTCAGTTTCTCAAAATGCAGGCAGCTTGTTCTGCTTCAAGATAGGAAGATTTTCTAAATCTCAGACATTCTTGTGGGGTGGAAATGTGCATCTCTGAGTCTCTAAGACCATTATGTTCCCAGATCGTCTAGAGCCGGAGACAACTGTGTTGCCAGTGCACTCTCCTGCCACCTCTCCACCTTGCTAATGGTGCACTGACGTGGACAAAGCACATGCAATGAGGCAGGTTATTGCCAATGAGTGGCAATACAGGTTTACACTGCCTCAGCTGCTTCTTCAGTAAGCATGGCTCATTTACCAGCCAGCCAAGGAGGACAAGCTCTGGGGTTGTGTTTGCTGTTAGGGAAGGGCAGAGCAAAAAGGATGGCTACTTGCACAGGCTGGAGAAGAAATGCCACCCGCATGGGCCAGATCTGCCCCACCTATCCACTCCATCCAGCCCTCCCTTGCTGGGGCAGAATCTCAGAGCTACCTCAGCTATGTGCTGGCTGCCAAAGCAAACTTTTCCATGGAGAGAGTACCCACCACTGAAACTGAAGCCATGGGCACCCAACAAACTGCCTCTGTGACAGATATCGTGACTCTACCAGACACTGTGGATCCAGGTGGTTTTAAATGGGGAAGGAGACTGACTCATTCTAGCTCAAAGGCAACCATGTCAGGGCAGAGCCATTGCTTACAGTGACTAAATCCTGCTCAAAGTCATGCTATTGGAGTACTTGGTCCCTCACTCTTTACAACAGATCCCAGTGGTGCAGAGATTTGCCAGATGCTGGTCAGCCCCATTCATGCAGAACAGATGACTCTGGCCATGCCAATGAAAGCCGCAGCTGCTTTGTAAAGCTGTGGCAGATGTATTGGGTGGTTGCCTGAGGCAGTTGGTATTAATGTGCAAGCCAGTGAAGGGCAGCAGGTCTGCCCAAATGGCAGGATGGCCAAATACATCTTAAACAGCACAGTGAGCAGCTCCTTTTCTCCATCAGAGGTTGGACAGATGGCCTGGAGAGGGGCAAGTCTGCATCACTTAACACCTTGCTGTAGAACAAGACACAAAGTGCTTTCTTAGGCAAAAGAGTCATTGAAGGCAACAGACTCCCTGCTTGCTCACAAGCTAAGGAAAGAGCTTTGCGACCACAGGCTTGGACTGCACAGCTGTATCTGGCCAGTGGAAGCAGGCTATGCATGTGGTATCTTCTGCTCTACCGTATTTTTGGCCCATGCCCCACCCTGGCAGGCAGCAAGGATGGAAGTAATTTGACATGTGATGAACCAAAGTGAGCCAGAAATGGGAAGGCAAAGGAAAGCCAAAACCAAGACAAGTGATTGGCTTACACAGAGCACCAGAGCCAAGCACCTGCCCCAAAGAAGGATAGGATACAAAAGGTCACTGCTAGCACTGCGTTGTTACTGAAATAAATGTTCTTTGGCTTCAGGGCACACAACAGAAGCTCACTTCATTGACTCTTCTGCTTACAGCATGCAGTTGGAGAGTGCTTGTCCTCCAAGTCACTCCAGAACCATGGTGATGAGCTATCACTATCAGCTGACAGATGGGTTTGCCTCTGTGTTCTTCAACATGTGGATGGCCATTGATCCACAGACTGTCCATCCCTGGTCTTTTCCCTTTCCATCAGCTGTGGAAGTCTCCATGCTCATTCTAGCCCTGACAGGTAAGGTAATCAGCCCTGGATTTCCCCACTGGTATCAAAATACAATTGCACTGCCATTCAGTACCTCTCCAGCAGCCCACCTAAAATGAGCTACTGATTCCATTTGAGTCCCCAAGGAAAAAGCAAGCAGTTATCAGAGCCAGCCCCATCTGTCATTGACTGCAGAGAAGATGACTTAAGACTCCCTGGAGACACAGTTCTCTAGGACAAAGCAAGCCAGGCTGCTATACCCATCCTACTATTGCTAAATAAATTAAATTGACGAAGCAACTTAAGAAGGTGCAGCCTGCTCCTGCCCAGGGAAATGGGTTATTCTGCAAACTGGAACAGGCCTGAGAAACCAGGTCATGGCCCATCCCATCCCTGTTGGTTGCAAAGGAGGCTGTTTCTACGTTAGGATCTGAACTTGCACTGATATGAACTGCTTTAATGAGGAATCATCCAGACTGGCGAACATACAAGGCTTAACGTTCAACTTGTCCATCACATAGCCATCTCCTGATACACTGCCATGGCTCTTCAGGCAAGGAACAGTCAACCTAAGATGACTTACTGTCATCTTGCTACTCATAAAGAAAAAGAAAGCACCAGAGATAGAAAGGCCAACTATAATGTAATGCATGTCACTGCCTTCAGTTATGCTGCACTGAATCTGCCACCGCCATATCTCTCCTTTTGCTTGAAAATTGCAATGATAGCACTTTGCAACCAACTTTCATGAGAGTTTACAAAACAGCAGTCAGACGGGAGAATGGTTTGAAAGATTACAGGAGAGAAAACACAGGGCAGTGACTCCTATTTGAAGGAAGTCAGCCTCAGGATCTCAGCTCCAAGCATTTCCCGACGCGCAGCCATGCACACAGAACAACTGTCCCCTGTCAGGTGGGAGCAACACATTGCATGTAGCATTCAAACTGATTCATGGGTGGTCTTGTTTTGGAAGAGGATGGCAAGGGACTATCCAGACATTAAAGGAGCAGAAAGGATAATAATTAACATGTCTGTCTAGATGTTCAGCTGAACAGATTCTCCTGGAAGCCAACAGGAATTGCACTCCTGACAAAAGTAAAGTGGTGATCCTCAAATCAATTGCAAGCCTAAATCCATCTAGAGTTTCCAAAGAGGCGCATGCAGGGTGTCCTGTGACTGACCCGGGCTCCTTTGGATGGACCTAGAAAACAGGAAAAACAAAAGCTCCACCCTTGGAAGCAATGTGAGTGTGAGCTGCCACCACATTGCTTGTCTGAGCCAGTGCAGCTTGGGAGCAGAGTCATGTAGAGCAACAAGCTTTTCCATGCCATGAGTGCCCTTGAAACTTTAGCATAGCAAGATCTCAGTGATTTCTTTCAACTTTTTAAAGCAACATTGTCAAGAGAATGGGAAAATAAAGCTGGCTGCTCTACGTTTTTGGTACTGCTTGAGAGCATCAAACCCAAACCCAGAGCTTTCCAGAGCTGATCTCTCTGCACAGTGTGCTTGTCACTGTATCACATAAAGGTACAAACCCACTTCCCTGGTCTCCCTCACTTCTCCTACACCTGGTCACAGCTGAGGGCAGCCTGGGATTGAGGGATGAGGACAAGGCGCAGCTGAGGGAGCCCAGGTCTGTCACAGGAGCAAGTCCTCCATCCTCACGTGAGATGATTCCTCTTCCAAACACGATTCACCCAGTGGCTGTGCCTCATACCATAGAATTTTCTCCCCATCATTCTCCCTCTCCCCTCCTAAATTCCCCAACACACATCCATACAGAAAACACCCCACCGCACTTCGAATGCCACCCCAGTCAAGCTTTTCTTTTTCAGCTGCCCGACTGCCAGCCCCAGCATAGCAGGGCTGCTCGTTTGCAGTACTCAGCACTCTAATCCATTGACCTTTTACACATTGTACGGGATTGTCTATTTTTTTATCACCATAGCCTATTTTAAGTAATTTTCTAGAAGTTCAGTTCATTCTTCTGCTTGCCTAAGGAAATATAAAAATTTACACCTATTGTAAAAGCATGAATAAAAGCTGATTGCGGAAAGTAAAGACAATAATGCACCCATAATACTAAATAGCTCACTTGCACTGCATTTCTGTTTAAAGGAAGATTTGTCTGATCATCAACAGGGTGTTGATTTAGATTGCTGCTAAAATTACCACTGTAAAAGTAAACCCACTTTTATTGCATTAGTACGGAGAACAGTTATACACAGTTTAAACTTTTACATCTGTTGCCGGTGGTGATCAATCTCTTAATTATTAAGCCAAACGGCTTCTGTGGCAGGAGATGACATATTCAGTACACTTGGGATATTTTTTGAAGAGGTTAAAATTTACAAAATAAAAATCAACAAAGAAATCAGCAAAGTTGGTAACAATCAGGTAGAGAATTTGTGGTGTTCTCAGATTGGGCAGTTTGAGAAAGCAAATTGAGGGCAATGCTCTAAGACTTAAAAGATTCACATTGTTATCAGTTCTGTACAGACTTCTGGTGTGACTGGAGCTAGTCTTTTGAGTTTGGGGAATGTTTTTTGCACTGATACAGTGCAATTGGCCAAATATAGCAGAGAGAGAAAGAACTACATTCCCTACTGAGATGCAGTCACCTTCAGCAGTAGCCATATGCATTTTGATTACTCTTTACACAGTTCTCTGGTGACCTGATACTTAAGATGCAGGACACAAGTTTTCTTTGGCAGCCATGTCACCCTCCTCACACTCATGTATTTCTAATCTCAGTTACATAATGGTTAATCAGTAACAGCAAAGAAGTAGCTCACATGTGGATGCACGTAAGGAAGAAGGTTGTGTGCATTCTGCATGTGGTTTACTGTGAAAACACTACCCCAAGAAATAAAACAGGAAGGAAACAAGCAGATAGTTGCCTGGATCTCCTAGTGTCAGGTGCCATCACTTTCTGGTAAGTGGAGAACATTAAAACTGGAAATGTATCTAGAGGCATTCCTCCTTTGGTTTCAGCATTCACCCTTCGGTACCCATTCACTCAAACTGCTCAGCAAGGAGGGCGAGATCTGCTCTGGCTGTTAGTGAACTGTGTGACTGTTTCTCTCTCGTTCAGCTAAGATGAGAATGGCTGGGCTACGGGCTTTTCAGCCTTGCACAACTCACAAGCAGCTCAGCTGCAGCTCCCCTTCAGGGCTATACTGTGTGGTCAGCAAGGGGGGGGTGTTGGCAGCAGGGCTACAGGGCAACCTGAAAAATACCAGTTGGAATCACTTTTATGAATCATTTACAGAAAACACACTTACAGATGAAAAGCACATTTAGCTGAAGAGCATTTCATCAGTCAGAAGTCACTTGAATGTACTGATGGGGAGAGCTTTGGAGAACACTCAGGATCCAGTTCTTTTCAGTACAGCTTTGTTATGAGATTTGCATAGACTGCTTTCCAGTTGGGTGATGTAGCCATTTAGGAGCATTGGTTTGACTGACAGATAACCCTGCTGGTGCAGGCTGCGTGGGAAGGCTGTGTGCTTGGAATGGGCATGGCAGGGGCTGCCCTTCAGACAGGGACCAATTAGATTGGCTCTGAGAGAAACTCATTGGCTAGAACATCTCAAAAAAAAGTAAGATCATGCAGATTTAATGACTGATCAGAGAGATTTCTAAGACAGCTCCCCCACCAAAGTAACAGAACCACCAGCTGACAGACTATATGAGAGAGAAAATCCTGTAATTCAGCCTATTTCAGTGCATGAGAGATGGCACACAAGAGGAAAATTAGGTTGTTAAGGTACCAAAGCAGCACCTTGTTTTCAATTCTCAGCTGTGTCTCATCTTCCTGTAACGATCTTGGGCAAATTACTTGACCTCCCATAGCTTCAGTGCCTCAGCTTTGAAATGGGGAAGATTCTGCTGCCTTGATACTTGGCTTTTAAATAACTTCAGTAAGCATCTCTTTGTGGGGGTTTGTACAGTACCTAACATGTGCTCTCTGTGTCTGTTTTGAGGGGGGAAGGTCCATTCTTTACTGGATGTAAACACCACTAATTAATAATCACCAGAAATTTTTCACTGCATCCATATAGTTCAAGAGGGGTGTTCTCATTCGCAGGCCACAGAAATGAGCAGGACAAACTGAATTCCTCATGCCTTCATCAAATGGGACATCAGCTGTCTGGGGGTTAAAGGTTTTCAGCAGCCCTTTGAAGGTACTGGCGTTGCCTGTGGAGTCTTCAGCCCAAACAAAAGAGCAAAGATCCTCCAGGTCTTTTGGGACCAAGAGCAAAAGAAATCTTCCTTTGAATTGAGGAAATCTTTAGAGAAGGGACTTCAGACCTCCAGTGATAAAGGAAATAAAAAGCATCTGCACTGACAGCTCCAGTTAGGAGCAAAGAGGCACAAAGGGCTTTGAAAAACAACCAGCCTTTCATCTTCAATAGCAAGCTCAACAGCTCTGCACCAGCTGCTCTGTAAACAGCATAGCAAGGGAAAGCAAATCACTGGCACCAAATGCATTAAACACGGCAGTGTCTTCAGATTACATATTCTGTAAACTTCCTACTTACAAGTTATGCCATTTCTTAAATGTAAAGGATTACCTGCCGTATAGCAGCAGAGTCATTCTTCCAGGCAGCTGGGCAGCTTTATTACCCATGTTTCTTGCTGAGTTTCCCATAATGCAGGCAGGCAGTTTGGTTAAGAGAGCATCAAATGGAATGTCAGGTGACTTAGGTTCATCTCCTGTCTCTCCTTTACATTTTCTGAGGGACCTTCAGCAAATCACTTCATCTTTGGGACAAGTTTTCACCTGGAAAAGGAAAGGAACTATTCTTTTGTCTTAAAGCAGTCAGCACTTTATAACAATCATTTGCAACCTTTTATTGACTGACCTAAGAACTTTTTCAGGAGACAGGTAGACACTGCTTGGCAAACTAAAACCTCCCGATAACAGAATGACTTTTCTCAGCTCTGAACCACATAGGAATAGCCCAGGAGCACCCAAAAACATGCATATCACAGGCTGAACTCTTTCCAAAGTGTAAGGTCCTAAACGCCAAGTAAGGGAAACTTCAGCCTAGATTTGGTGTGGTTTAATTTAATTGAATCATTTCATGTGAACTATAAAGCACTATCAGCAAGGGGTTAAAAGACAGTACTAACAACCCCCCTACAGTGTTTTGGATGCTGAAACAGTTAAACACACCCAGCATCTATGTACATGTATGGGGAGGGATTACATCCTCTGAGCAACTTGGTTCTTGTGATCTATTAACACTGAAGTGACATTTTCTCTAATTTCCAACTCTGTTTCTGTTATGAAAACTATGCTAAGGAACAAGCACAGTTAGCAACATCCAATCATCACTTGTTATGCCTGTGGCAAGGCATGACAATACCGCCACCTTTCCATTTTCTCCTCATGCAAAAATCTATTGGGATTCTGGTCACTTAAACTTCCTAAACCTCATTTTGCTAACAGAAGAGTAAGAATACCAGACATTTCCAGAGTGCACCGAGGCTTAACAGTAACATGGTATACATAATACGTCTGTACTGCTTAAAAACCACTACAGGCCCTTTAAGTAGCTGCCTGCCTTTGCAGGGAAGCAGCTGAAGAGTGTTCCTGCAACCCAGTTCCCCAGGCTCACTCCGCTGATGGTAACTCAGAGTCACAACCAACAGTGAACAAATCCCGCTGAACACCTGACACCCACTGCCACTGAGCCCTAAAAAGCCCTGTTGCGTAGGTCACAGACCCTTCTCACCTGGCACGTGACAGTCCCATGAAAGGCACCTGACACTAGTTAGTGGGGAGCATTTGGGGCTTGCATCTGCCCCTCGGTCTTTGCCAAGCTGTCATCCAAAGATTTCCTCAACAGCAAGCATTAACCAGCCCTGCCACTTCTGGCTAACTGGCTGTTGCTAGGCCAGATGCTTTCCCCTCCATCAAGCATGGATAGGTGGCTTCTCAGGAACTGCCTTGAGAAGAGCACAGCTGTCTCACTGTGCTAAAATAGGCACTTTAATTTGTTCTCCCTACTTCGACCAGTGAAATAGCATATGGGCTTCTGCTCTCTAATTTGCTGCAAAGCAGCCCCAGGGTTTCAGGAGACAGCATTTGGTGATTGCACTTGTAATAACCCTGAACACACGTCCAGCTGGTATCTGCACACTCGCTAACCATTCCAGTATGGGGAACAGCAACACTACATCCCACATGTCCTCAGGGCTGCATCTCATGTCTTTAGAGCAGGTAGCACTGGTGGCTCGGCCCTAGGTACCGCACTGCAGAGAAATTATGGTGGCAGAGTCCTTTAGCAGCTTAGTTGCTATTAAATACCTGGGAGGCAGGGACAGGCTTTGCTCCCACTCAGTACAGCCTTAAAAATCTTATCTTCTTCCCTCAAAGTTGATTCATGAAGCAAGTATAGCCAGTAGAAGGCCTATGTTTTACACACCCTGCTGTGGTGGGTCCTTATGACTTGGCTTGATGACCTTCCTTTAGCCAGAGGCATGACACCTTCAAATAGGGACCACAGACTGGCTGGTTCAGAGCTAAGCTTCAGCAAACCCCTGGTGCTGCTTGGACCTGCTGGGATCTGCCTTCCTGTTTTAAGGAAACAGCATGAAGAGCTTCCATCATGTGGCCAGAGCCAGCCACCGGTTTAATGACAAAGACATGTATCCTTCTGCCTTTGTCTCAAAACCAACCTCCTTTCACTCTCTAGGAGCAGCAGCCCCTCAGGCAGGGACAGCCATAATGACACAAACATCCTTCCTCACCTCCCCCCCTCTCCTTGGTAGATCAACGTTATATCCTGTTATAGAAAAGGGGAAACTGAGGCACGGAGCAATGTGGCAACTTGTCCAAGGCTGCTCAGGGCATCACAGACAGTCAGGAGGCTACATGAACTGCTGGTCCATGGGCAGCGTCTGTTTGCCTACAGCAGCCTCAGAAAGCCAAGCTCTGTGGCTGGGAGCATGCTTTTTTGGGTATCCACGTGAGAAAACCAGGGTGACCAGACCCTGATCTGCAGCAGGGTTAAGGACCCCTGCCAGAGCCCGGCTTTCCCAGGGACAGTCAGTGCGAGCAGGTTCGCTCCCCATTGCCTTGGAGACCCCTTCCCCCAGCCAGACTGAAAAGTGGGAGGTCTCTTCCCCGCTCCCCCAGCCTGCTTCTCTCCAAGGCACAAGTGACCCCAATTCAAGCTGCTGACACTTTTGCTCAGGGTGTTTCAGAGCTTCATTATTTGTGAATGCCTTTTTGTGTAGTGCCACTGGCACCAGCACAGCCTGTTCCCAGCCTGTTTCAGCAGCTCCCCGATGACTGAGGTGACAGACTCGAAACAAGGCATGGGCTCCAAGCAGGTCCTCAATGGGGTCAGGGAGAGACAGCAAGCATCCTGGTGGATCTTCCTCCCTTTTCCAGTTTCCCCTCCTTGTACGCCTCCATGCACAGTCTTCAGTTGCTGCTCTCCAAGAGCTCAGTGCAGAGAGCTGCTTGCTTAAAAATACATCTAAATTTTTAAATCACCAGCAGCAGGCTGGGTATCAACAAACTGCACGGCATTGGGACAAAGGCAGCAGAAATGGCTGGGAGGCTTCTGGGATTGATTTGTGAGGAACAAATTAAAACAGACTAAACATCTATATCGTGTCTAAGTAGTGGCCAGGCCCAGGGCAGGGAGCTGGCTGCACGCATCAGGGAGATGTGTGATCAAGTGCTGCCAGGGACGATCCAGCATGTCTGCAATTACTGTGAGAATCCCATATTTAAGAAAGGGTGGCTTCTCCTGCGGGGTTGCTGCATAAACTGGCAGCCAGGGACCAGTACCTGAATTGCTCATTGTCCTCTCCACATACCGCCTGTAGATGATGTCAGGCTCAATTTAGGGAAGAGGCCAATATATATCCTCCATCAACTTCTCAGAACAGAAATGGGGTGGCGAAGCAGTGGGAGAGAAAAACAAGAATAACTAAAAAAAGAACAGCATTGCCAGGATAGATGTGTGTCCACCTTGGTCAGGAGCCTGCCTCTGACTGCAACCAAAGATGCTTAGGGAAAGGTGCAGGAACAGGGCAAGTGGCACATTCCCAAATGCTCTTCCAGCATCTGAGTTTGCAGCTCAGGTGCTTCTGTTCCAGAGGAAATTAATGACAAAGAGAATGCCAAGTGGGATATCAGAGCAGAGAAAAGTCTCCTGAGAGCTGAAAACCTGCAAAAGCATGCCAGATGAATGGAGATCCTTTGAAAGAACATCGCTCTCTATATACAAGCAATATCATCTGTTCGAAGGAAAACAGCCATGACCTGTGTAACAAGCCTTAGTAGGCATCTCAGTATCTACAACACGGCCAAAGTAAGATACTTTTCTTAAAGATATTTCACATTTGAAATTATGTCAAATGAAGCTATTAGGCATGTTTTTCCAGTCCCACATAATTTGGAGAATTCCCCCTTAGTAAGCATGGCTGGTAATTACGGTACGTGAGCCATTTTGCACAGTATCTGCTTTCTGCAGGGTCTCATCCAGGGCAGTGGCTCTAGCAAGCAGAGTCTGTGTTTTGACAGGGCTGTTCTACTCCCACACACCGACACATATGTAATCCAGCTCTGCTGTGTTTCTGTCAAACCCTCGCTGTATCTTCAGCCACAGCACCACTCCCAGACTTCTATTTACAAATCATACCTTCTTCACTGCCAGAAGGGGAATTACTTTTTTTCAACAACAATAAACACCGTTTATTGAACACTGAACACAGTTACCAATGTTGGCTAGCCCTGGCCACTCAGGAATAAAGACAAGGAGCTTTCAGACACCCAAGTAGGAGGTCCAGTCCTGACTATGATGTTGAGAGGGTACAAAGCTAAAAAGCATCCTCAGAAACATCCACAATCAGCTGAGCTTGTTCTTGCTGTCAAAGGCTGAGTTTCCCTATTTATGATGCACAACATGAATGTCTTATTTTTCTATAGAGTACAACATTTGAATTTCTCTATTAAAACTTTACAAGTATCCTCCTGTGTCAGTCAATGGAAAACTATTAAAAAACAAGCACGTCAAAATCAGGCCAAAATAATACAGGCCAAAGCTCAAGAAAACAGCCATTGGTACAATAAAAATCAGACTCCCATTGCAAAATACCCTATGTTTTTTTCTTTTCCCCTGACAGTGTTAACAAATCTATGCAGTTGTCCTACTGTTAAGTATCTGGAGGGAAATGCAGCTAAGCAGTCACTTACCAAATCTGCTGTCATGGGACATGGGTGATGGGACACAGAAGTACCCGAAAGCAGCCCACAGCTTAACCTTCTAAAGCAGCATAAATCCAAACAAGAAACTGCTGCCTTCATTATCCTCAGACAATTGAGGGAGAAGAGCATTCAAACAGTACTGCAGAGGCTTCAAAGTTTAGCCTTGAATATCAGCAACAAAGCCTATCTCATCCCTTCCAGACACAGGCAGCCCCTCTAACAGATGCGCACCCCAGTAAGCACTGAAGTGACAGACTCTAGTGTAAAGAAACACGAGGTCAGACACAAACCTGGGGACAACTGGGGTCCCAGGACTGTCCCCTGCCTTTTGCCACCACAAGTTCCTGCACAGAGAAACCACGTCACGAATACAATGAGTGGTGAAAAGCAACCTGATGGGCATCACCTCAGACAAAACACAGGAATGAGGGACACTTTTTCCTGATCCCAGATGGGTGCTGAGTGACCTTCAAAATCAAACCAGAGCAGGGTAAAGGAACTGAGCCCCATAACCAGATGGACATATGGGACCAGATGGCCCCATAACCATGGACAGGTGGATTCCTGCTGCCAGTGTTGATGCCACATCTCATGCAGTTCATGCAATGTCCTTTTTACACCTGAAAAAAACCTTCTTTTCCTTTTCTTTCCCCATTTTCCCGTGTTTTCCTTTGCTCTCCTCTCCCTATGGCTATTACACAGGATCTAACTACTTCCCAGTTTAATTGCTTTCAAGCCATTTCTTTTCCCACTCTAATATCCCTAGCTGCACAACCAGGAGTGGGAAAGGGAAAACCACGGGTAACTCGGTTAGTCATGGCCACATCATTGCTGTGCTGTCACTCTTCATGGGATGACTTTCCAGTGCATTAGAGGCATTTCTGAATTAAAGCTAGAGTTTTAAGACCGTAAGAGTCCTACGCACTCCATTTTATGGATGGAAAAACTACAGCCCATAATGCCAAGGGAAAGAAATATGGTCTTTTTTTTCCTCCAGGCTGATATTTCATTATTACTTCAGTTGATTACTGTTGTTTTTCACTTTCTTTACTACTGAATTTGTCCACCCTGCACCTGCACTGGACTGAGCGGACCCATCCTGCAGTGAATCACAGTGAGTCACTCAACTCAAAAGGTAAAGGGTTAGGCCCACATTAGAGGTCAGACATGAGTAAATACTGCTCTGAAGGGTTTTGCATTTGAGCACAGGTAAGTGTTTGTCTTACCGGAAAGCTGCTTTAATTCATTGTTTTCAGCTAAATAAACTCAAGGGCACAAGCAAGCCACTGACACGCTGAAGTGCAGGAAATCTCCAGCACATAACAAAGTGGCCAGCACACAAAAGCATGGTAACTCATTCAAGTGCTTAGACATTGTCAGCTGAAAATTGCTATATCGTTACACTTTATTATTTAGAGTTCTTGAGTGCTCTATCCGGGAAGACAACCCATTTAATCTGACCATTTCTCATGGGTAAAGCTCAATGCCCAGGTTCTGGACCAGGATGACAGCCTTTGTGACAAGGGAAGAGTTTTATGCCCTCCTCCATAAAACACCTCGTAGGGCACAGAGATAAATACCTTTCTCTGACACATGAGTTACAAGCTACAATGTTGATCAACCCATGAAACAAGATGAGCAAATCACCCCCAGCCAAATCAGATCTCCTCAATCCAGAGGGCAGCTGGCAGAGCCCAATCAAGAGGGAGCTAAAGATACCAGAGATTACCTTGCATAGGAAGCTCCTTCCTGCCTCTCCCTCTGAGGCTGATCATCCCGGCTTCTTGGAGGGGCTAAGCACCAGGTGTGGTGTTAGCATCTTGCACCCTCTGCCAAGGGATGGTGAGAAATCAGCCATATCACATCCACTCCGCAGGGTGTGCAGAGGATACTGAACATGAGCAGCCCTCCGAGGGGGCAGCAGGCATTGTCTCATGTCTGACAACAGAGCACTGATCAGCAAGAGATGTAATGGATTGGTGTTAACAGTAAAACTCTCCAGGCAGAAAGACAGGCAATACAGTGATATCAAACAGCTGGTAAATATCAAGGCTAATTCCAGCTAGTGGGCCCTCATAGAAGTGGTGCCTACAAAGGTTTTGCTCTGGCAACCAGGCCATTGGGAGGCTGATTTCTGGCCCTCGGAGGGATTTAATACAAAGCCACACAGTTTTATAAGCATAGGACTTGGAGCTCATTGCAGGAGCAGGCCTGAATCTGCAGTGGGATTACAGGTTCCAGCAGCTGTAAACCAGATGTGCCTCCTGCATTCAAAGCACCACAGACATTAGAAGGAAAGTGGACTGCTATGATCTCAAGCAGGGGTTCATTAAAAAAAATTAAGAAGTATTTATGACTGTGTTTTTCCCAGACATAAATAAATTGATGTAGTCCCTGTCCAGGAAGAGCAGGAAAATGCTACCTTGTCTGGATTGCAAGAAGAGATTTACCAGCTTTGTCCCTGAAACCAAAGGGACATGTCTGAGATCATCCAGCCTCATCCAGACATAACTGAATGAGCGGCTGCACTCTCCCATGACACCAGTTCAAACAGGCTCTTCCCGGTTGACAGTCTGGGTTAATTGCAGGGGTCAACACCTGAGCTTGGGGCAGCAAACACTAACACTTTCCTGTGGCAGAGGAAATCTATTTCCTTTACCTGAACAGAGGAGAGAAACTCCCACTAAGGCCAGCAGATTTCATAGTCCTTAATGCATGTGCTGGGCTGGACTGAGAAGTAGGGAACAATAAGCTGTCAGTGTTTGATTCCTGAGTCATTTCCTAGCAATACCAGACACTGGCTGCTACACCTCAAAGCTCTGGGACCTTGTCCTTTCCCTGGTGGTGCAATAGGATTGGGTAAGCAGCAAGGTCCAGGCCTTGGACAACTCTGCTGAGCCTCAACAGTTGTTTCTACACACAGACCCATCACACGCCTCTCCACCTCAAATATCCCTTGTCAGTCACACCAAACTGCTTGGGGGTAGGAGCCATGTGCTAATAGAGTACCTAGAAAAATGGAGCTTCAGGCTCTGCTTACGCCTCTGTGCACTATGCAAGAGAAATGCCAACAGAGTACTCCTCCAGGACCAGGTTGGGTTCAGCAACTGGGAAAAGCCAGTGGCACACAGAAGGGAGCCAAGGAGGAATTGGTGTGGAGCAGATCTGAAGTGGCCCAAGTCAGCATAGCTTCAATGTACACCTCCAAACCAGCTGGCCGGGCACCAACTTTCCTGATGCTGCTGAAAGCCTTGGGCCCCGTAGGGGTGAGGGGACAGGTAGTTTGGGGGCAGTTCGCAGGGAAGAAAATCCTCTCTTGTAGCTGCCGGCCTGCCAGACTGACCTATGTGCTCAGGAACACATTGCTCAGTTGATGTGGTCAAAAGAGACTTTCTTCACTTACAAGGGAGATTTGAATGCAGTTGAGTGCCTGAATGCAAACTCAAGACACACGGGCCAAACCAGCTCCTTGTGGCCTTAAACTGTGAAGGATGGCACCAAGGAACTCAAAGTGATGCACAAAGAGCAGTTCAACCAATATTAGAACAGGAAGAAAGACAAAGGAGTCCAGGAGACCAGATCTCACTGGTTTTCCCAGGCAACACCCGAGGCAACCTGAACAAAGTCACATCCCAGGGCTGTGCCCGTGTGTTGGACTGCGTGTCAGGGAGAGGTGGTGACATTTGACTGCACGTGGGCACCAGCTGCTCCGAACACTGGGTCTCACAGGGAGGCAAACGTGCTTCCTGCCTGTGGCTCAGACCAGGGTCTCACCGTCCCTTGGGGCCACCGGCTGCCACTGGTCCCTTCCTGGTTGCATGGCCCAAGCACAACAGGGCCCTCCCACCAGGTAGGGGCTAATGAAGAAGCAAGCGCTGTAGGTCTACTGCTGAGAGAGAAGGCTGGACTAACCCTGGCTACCCTCCAAATGCAACGCCTGCCAGCAGGTGAAGATGTTCCTCCAGGAATACAGTAATTATCAGGAGATTTGTGTTTCAAGGCAAATCAGAGCCCTTAATCATCTCCCCAGCCACGCTTGACCCAACTCTCACCTCCCAGCAGCCCTGAAGGCAGATGATCCAACCACCCTGAGGACCAGCCAGGGAGAAGAAGCAGCCAGGCCGTGAATTACTGCCCAGCTTTGCTTCTCCCCACGAGTGCCTGCATGCCCGCAGGAACGAGGAATGGGCACACTTAATGTCCCCAGAACTAGGCAGCAAAATTCCAATCTTTCCAATGTGGATGAGTCACTTCTAACTGGGTTATTAAGTAAGTTATTACATTGTATTATTATATTAACGTCATTGCCATTTTCAGGAGAAGATAAACCTAATTTTAATCTGCTCTTAATTGAAAGCTTATCAAGAGACTGGCTCCATCCCTATGTAGTGAGATGGCTTTTTTTTCTTCTCCCTCCCTTCCCCCTCTCCATACACTGCACTCTTTACGCTGATGAAAAGAAACATCTCTATTCATTAGAGAAAAAGCACCTTGGAGTCGATCAGGCCTGTTAACCTACAGCCTGGGCTGTTATTGCAGATCAGACCTTTCCTAACAACAAAAATCTGTTGGGGGCTGCGGTTTGGCAGCCTGTTGCAGCGGTTTCGTTAGCTGTTCGTTTTTATGTTGGGGTACTTGACAGTTTCCATTAGAGGAAGTGAGAATATTAAAGATATTTCAGCAGCTCTGGGAGAAGGTTAAGTATATAATGCAAGGGGACTGTGCAGATTTTAATTACAGATTCCCCCAAAAATCCATAGAAACTCTGATTAAACTCCTAATTACTTTTAAAGAAGTGAATAAGCAGTCAATAAGATGAACAGCAGTCTCTCTCCTTCTTTCTTTTTCTCGTGAGCAAGCTCCACGCCGATAGCACGCTGCAGATGTAGTATCACAGGCAAATTAACCGGAGACCAAGGGGGAAACATTTCTCTAAAGATTCCTTCGAAGGAACTTTTTGCGACGTCTTCAATACCAAGGCTGGCCCTAAAATCAATCAGGTCATGGTGATTTACACCAGCAAAGGATGTGCCCATTTCCTCCAGCTGTGACTTCATTTTGCAGGATTACATTAGCTTTTCCGGCGGAGCTCTGCCTCCCCACACAAGCGGTGCTGGCCTTCAGGGGTTTCAGGTGCTGTGGCGGGGTTTCACTCTTTTGTCTAGTGCAGGGAGGTGATGCTCAAGGAGATGCAGGCCTTGTCCCAGGGGGCTGGAGCCAGTCCTCCTAGCTGTGTTTTACTAGCAGCCTTCCCAAACATGTCACGTAACCACACTGAGCAACTTCACTTATCCCCTCTCTGTCAGACCACGGAGCTGGCAGTAAGTGTCCCCTGAGAGCCCTGGCCCAAGGTCATGGCTCAGCCACAACTAATATCTCCACAGCTGAAGATGTGGGCACCTCTGTGCTAAGCAGAGCACCAGCCCCCGGCATAGAGAAATACTCTTATTCCAAGGGGAGCTCTTACCGGCTGGAGAGAAATTTCTCAGTCCCAGACCTGTGGGCTGTGTTTCAGCCCCTCCACCCAGGCCCAGCCCTGCCATGTGGATGCACCCAATTATCCACACTCATCCTGAAAAACAAAAATGGTTTCCCAGCAAGGCATTTTAGTTGCCTCCTCAGAACTTGCTCAGACATGCTGGATTTGCAAAGAAACTTCTTTCTTCTGAGCTTAGCTGAGACGCACAGTAAAATACAACCCATGCTCCTCACCCCCATGAGCATCGCCCTTCTGACCACCCATGGCAGTCTCTGGCTGTCACTTAGCCAGGGCTTTGCTACAGCTGTGCCAGAGCAGGACAAGCCCTGCTCACTCTCTCCGGGCACAACAGTGCTAAGAACAGTGAAAAAGAGATACGTCCCCTAAAGTAATTTGAAGTCTGAAGGTGGGACCCACTCTGAGCTGGTGTACAGCAGCAAGACATACTGAGCAAGCAGTGACTATTCCCAGGGCACAGCCATGCTTCATCTTCCTGTCTTCTCTTCAAGCCATTATTGTTTATTTTGCTGTCTCCAATGCCTGTAACTTTAACCCTGCAAATAGCTTTCATTTCCCCATCTCAGGAAGCAGAATCGGAGTGCTTCTAGGGGATCAGCTGTGCCTGTGTTCGAGGGCTCTCATTCTCCATCCGCAAATATCACCGTGCTCTGCTTCTTACCTGATTTTTTTACATTTTCCCCACAAAGAAGACTCACAGCTACCAAAACCCTCTTCCTATATCATTGCCAGTGATTTTCTAGCTAAAGCACAGGACTGGGAAGCAGCCCCCCAGCTGTTGAGGGGCAGTAACCATCCATCTCGCCCATCCCTGCCTGCGGTGCCAATGCAGTTTGTATTCCATGATGTGGCCAGAACTGTCCTCACTTTATCTGACCGACCAGGTCCCACAACTTTATCTTTCACAAACCTTTCAGACTAGTCCCCAGATCTGGAGAGACCTTAACCAGAGGATGCAGATGACCTCTGGTAAAATTGTTGGTTCAAGATGGCTAAAGCCATCTTGTGCACCAGGTACAGCGTCTGACAGAACAGGGCTCGGTGCTGGCTGGGAGCTCTCAAGGCTTTTGCCATAGAAATAATTTTGACAGAGAAAACACAGCTAAAATAGTAAGGCTATAGGGCATGGATATTCAAAGCCTGATTTTTTTTCTTAAGGCGGCTGTAGTGGGGTCTTCTAAGGGAGAAAAAAATCTCAAGAAAAAAATCTCTTTTGTATCAGGAAGGGAAGGAGATTTTGCAGTGCATTGGAGAGGTCGGTTAATTCCTAAGCCTTGAGCCAAGGGGACAGGAGGAGAGAGAAAGAGGCTTGGAAAGGGAAGGAGGGAAGGAGTTTGCTCTGCAACCAGAGCTGGGTAATAAGGCATATGTGGCTTCCAGTGACAGTGTGAGAATTTACAGTATAATAAAGATATATATGGCCATTTGGAACAAGCTATTTCTAACATAAAACGACTCTGTATATTGATTGCCCGAGGAATTTGTACAGAACCTTATTTCCAGACATATAACTGAGCATACTATTTACTCACCATAAAAGCTGGATAAATGGCCAGGCTCCAGGAGGACGTGAGGCAATGGTAGTTGTTTGTTGACAGATGAATGGAAGGAGTTTTGTGCGTGACGGAGAATGCCAGGATACTAGGACCTATACCACCCAGCCAGCAGCTACCACAAGTCACTGCAATGGCAATGTATAGATTAGGTGTATCTGTTTGCTTTTCAAAAAGGTGATGCCACTTCAAGGCCCTCTTGAGGAGGCAGAAGCCCAACATATAGGAAAAACATGATTTCTCCTCTGGAACAGCACTGAGAAATGAGGAGTCTGAGGCCAGCAAGCCCAGAAAGCAGAAGGGTCTGAAGCAGAGCGGGCTCTTATACAGCAGCATATGAGCAATCACTTGAGGCCCCCAACCACGGGCACCCAGCTAGATCCCACATCAGTCACTTAATGGTGAGGGAGAGATGACAGCCATAGTTCACCCTCTGCCTTGCCTCCCATGAGCCCGAGGCCAGCCTGGCCTGAGGCAGGTCCCCCTCAGCAGTACTGAGAGCTACTGGCTCATCTCCATCTGGATGGAAGTGCCTGAATGGCATCCTATGGAGTTCAGAGAGCCGACGCTTCCAGATCCCTGTTCCTCTTCCCTGGAGACCCCTAGGCATACTGGTGTCCAAAGGGAAAGGGCTTTGCAGGCTTCCTTGTCTCACAAGACGACCATAAACTTCAAAGCATTTCCCAGGGAATGTGATGGACACATCAGCTGGGAATTTCCTTCCAAAGCAAACAAGACTTGAAGGAAGAAAGAGTCTGAAATGAGGGGAGGAATAGAGAAATATCTTTTGGCCTCCCAACAGATAAGCAAGCAGTAGGGCCATCCCAGAGACGGGAAATTCTGCAAAGTTTAGCAGCTCTACTGCAATTGTTTTTAGACTATTGGTAGTTTTGCCTTGACTTGTAAAACAGGTGAACAAGCAACACAGTAATCTTGAGCATTCTCCTCCCCATCTCCTTGCTTTTCACACTCCATCGCCATGTTATGTGTAGGCAATACCAAGTCCAGACCGAGATCCCCTAGGCAGGGACTGCATCATTTCCATATTAAGTGTCCAGACTGTCATAGCAGTTAGTTACATACAGAGACTCAAAGGACTGGCCAGACAGGTGGCGGGGTCTTGACTTATGATTTCAACTCATCAGCAAGTTGCTCTAATAATGAAAAGAAAAACTCATGTGTGTTAGGCTGTGAAAGGGTTGTAAAACTGGGTTTATGTTCAGCATGAAGCCATGCCACCACAGCAGCCCAGAGTATCGAAGAGGCTGAATATTCTTGTACTCCTGCTGCCACCTAAGGGAAATTTCTCAGAAATGTTCTGAAATATCCTGGGATAAACATGTTTATGTTTCGAGGCTAGGGTGGGCTTTTAGCTGAAGAAGGATCCATTTGGAATAAGGAATATTACAAGCAGGATATTTGTGTCTCCAGGAATCAGCTCCAGTGTCCTGGCAGATTTCCAGTACAACCATGATTGCAAATGGATGGGGCCAGGGGACTTGGGCTGTCAGTACTGCGAGGACTCCAGCTGTGACTGTCTTGATGGCCATGGTCTAAGGCTACAGATGAGACAAAGTTGGTAGACAGGAGCGGTATCTTTCATTACATGAGCCGACCTAAATAGAAAACCAAAACAGCTTTAGGGTTATAATAATATCTTCTTCAAATCATGTAGGGATCAACACAAATACCACCAGTTCTTGTTCAATGGCTCCCTCTGAAATAGTTTTCCTCAAGGTACCTGATTCCTATGTTTGAATTTTCCCCATTATTCAGGGGAGACACCAGATCCTTTGGTGCTTTTGAAGAGATGGTGACCAGGTCAGGCCGGCTTTAGAAACCTGGCATCATGTCCCATTTGGGCCAGGTATTCCTGATGTTGGCTGCCTACGCAGCTCACTTGGATTAATCTGTTCCTTTTTGATTTGTTTGCCAGAACTGGGCATACTCCAATGGCGCTAGTGGTAGCTGGGCTTCTAAAAGGAAATGTTCCCATATTGTGCATAAAACAGCAATAACTTTGTTCAAGCTTCTATGCTGAATAAATGCCCAACACCAGAAGTTCTGTACAGTCAGCACTAGTGAGCCCAGAGAAATATTAAATTGCCTCGTAAACTGGAAGCCAAGTGGAAGTATTACTTAAATGCTCAAAAAGTATAATTTGCTGCTGCAGATCAACGAATTGCCTTATTAAATAGAGGGAACATTACTACATGAGTTATGAAATTGGCTTTACAACTTTAACTATGGAGTTCACATTGTAATAACCTTCTGCTTAAGGGGTAAGAGAATGTAGCCTATTTAGTTTTCCACCATGTATGTGCATGAGGGCATGCATGGAAAAATGTGCATATGACATTCAGAGTGCTCGAGTACAGAAATGTCATTGACATGTATCAGAGGGTAGGAGCACTTCTCATGAACAGGATGGTACCTCCCGCCCAGGACACTGGTGAAACCTCTCCAATCCAGGATGATTAAGTAGATGCTTCCAGATATCCCCATATAAAATTGCATGTTTGTCAAGAACAGGCAGCAGTGCATAAGCTTCAGTGCACAGTACACTACACTCTGATGTATCATTCCATGACATGAATATCTAGTGAACTTATTACCTTCCCTATGTATTTACTTTTTGGGATGAGTGAACACTGTGTTGTCCTAATTTCACAGCAAGTTAAGCTGAAATGCATATGCATTAAGCAATTTGCCCCAAAGTATCATATTGCGATGTGTCGTTTGATGATAGCTGCTGTTTCCTGGTGTTATTCAGGAAGCCATTTGACTCCCAGCCTGTGACTAATGTCTTGCCTGAGCAGTCTTGTCAGGAGATGTGATTTCTACATATGCTTTCCTTCTCCCTGTGTTCCACAGAAACTGTATCATCTACCCAATGTGGTCTAATACTTTCCCCATTTATCCTCACTAGGGAATTTTAGCTTCTCTTGAAAGTGGAAGCAGAAGCTATCAAGGGCACCAGGCAGAGATGAATATGACCTTTTAATTAAGTGTTCCGAAACTGCTGAGGAATTGGGAATGGAAGACAATATGAATGATTTTGAAAAAGAGAATGAAATAAAGAAAATAATCCTTTCAAAAAGGATCATCTCCTTGTGATGCCTGTCTTGCCTTCCCTCCCAGACCACACCTCAGGTCCAGCTACTATTCCTACAAATCCTCAAAACAGAGGTGGCACAGGACACTGGTGTGCTGTGCTCCAAGGCACGGCGCAGCATTAACTCCACAGCCAGCAGTTCTCATGACTGACATCAGAACATACTTGATATCAGAATTTGGAAACCAACAGGGAAGTCAGAATGATGGGATTTTGTCTTACCATTTTATTCCCCAAATGCTCAAATTAGAAAGTATTTTTTTCTCCAGTACTCAGGAGCATGTACTTTCAGCTACTTGCAATGAGTGGCATTCACATCTATTCCCAGCTGCCCTCAAGGTGTTGTCTACAGAATACAAGAATTCCCAGAGTCTTTAAGTATAGATGCAGTCAGGTAACTCCCACTAAATATCTCTGCAAGTGTGACCACAGATGTGGGACAATCTCACCTACCTTCAGCCATCCAGAAGTGACACCTGTAGTCTAACCTACTCATTAAGATGGTCCCTCTAGTCACTCGGAGGGACACCAACTCTTCTGGCAGGCAATTCGTCTGCACATCTCCAATGCTTTTGTTAGGAGGAGATGAAGTCTTCTCAGCCTACATTTAGATGGCCTGCAGGAAGGGGAGAGGACCCCTGCCCCAGAAGATTCAGGAGGCTGTGTACCAAAGTCCTGCTGAAACATAGGTTTGGGGAACTACTCAGAACACTCCTCACCTCTGTTTTTGTCTCTTCTAGCAAGACAAAGTAAATATACATATTAATAATCAAGCAAAGAAAATCACACACACACACACCCCTCTGAGACAGGAGTATGCATTTCATATTCTAGCCATCCAAAATGTGTCCCTGAAGCCTTGGGGTAGCATTTACCTCCCAGCCAACTGAAACTAATTTTGCTTGTAACATCTCATGAAACAGTGTCTTTAATACTTTATTCCACACACTGTGTTCTTATTTACATCTATTAATTTTTGTGATGGTATCCAGGAAAAAAGCAAGCAGGTTTGCTTGGCACACTTTGGTTCTGAAAACAAAAGAATCCAGGAGTTCTCAGCACCATTCTCCTCTCCAAAGCAAAAGTCCTCACTGCCTTTTGTTGTTACGCCAGAACCATAACTGCTCTGCTACGATGCCTTCATGTCTTACTTGGTCTCAGTCCCCTCCACTTTAATGCAAGCTTTGGTGTTTCAAAATTCCAGCAACAAAGCACAGCAATACTAGGCACAAGATGTGCTATGCACATGCCAACACTTGTAGGGCCTTAAAAGCACATCTGTAGCTTCTGCACACCAGGAAGATGGAGTCATACTGGCACAGCTTTTTCGTCATTAAAAAAAAGACGTAACTGTTCCTCAAGCTCTTTGCTTCTCTGAATAACCTCACAATATTTCAGCTATCATCTGGCCTGTCTTGGGTCTTCAATAGAAAGTCATCCTGCTGGATCACTTATCATCATTATTGCCACAGACAAAAAGGCAAGACAGGAAGTCGGGTGACAGGTCAGGGACATGGAGAACACTTCATTTCATCTCGGCAATGCGAAGGAGAAAGGAATTTTCTTTCCACTCTGTTAACACGTTGACTGTAGAAATGTTTCCCTCCTGTTAGCAGTCCTGTGTCCATCTGAAGAATCTCTGCATTGCATGTGGAGATAAGCAAACGTATTGATCAGAGGAAAAGTTCTCTATCTGGGATTAGGAGAAAGTTCATCTGTGGTCTTTATTCTCTTTTTAGCACAGCTTGCTATGAAGAGCCTGCAGACAGCAGTGGGAGTGATACTGACCTGGATGAGGACCTCTTTGCCATCTACCCATTGTTAGTGTCCCCAGGCCACACTGCATGGAGCAGGCCCCCAGCCTGCGTGCCAGTGAAGCAGGGCTGTGGTTCATAGGGAGTGACTGAATCAGTTCTGACATGGCCACAGGCTGAAGACTGGGATATGGAATGAAACCTTGCTTGGATTTGTTCCTGATACTGGAGCAAAAGAAATTGCGCACATACATTACCTTGCTTCACATGCTTACCCAACTGGGGACTAGTTACAGCTATCTAACACCAATCTTGCACATATAATCAATGACGTAAAATATAAAAGAGATCCACGAAGCAGAACAGACTATCATAAGGATTCACGCTTGCTTTGAGAGAGCCTGATCTACAGAACACCCTAGTTCCCTCCACTATCCATTTCCATCAGTCATTAATTTCCTGAGTTCTTCCCAGCTTAAGTGCAATACTGGGATATCTTCAGATTTGTTTCTAACTTACACATTTAAGGTTTGAAAAGTGCCCATGTAGAGACACCAGTGTTAATTTCCACATGCCTTAGAGCATGCAGTCAAATCCACCCCTCTGCTTCCACTGAGCTGGCATTGGACTCTCTGCAGATGTAAGCCCCAAAATGAGAGATAACAGCCCTACTAGTACTACCAGGGGAACATCTTTCTTATTTGCAGGTGGGAGATGCCTGCATGCCCAGCTCCACTGTGGTAAATGCCAAACAGGCCTAATAAGAGGCAAAGTTAGTACCTGAAATAACAACAGGCCACAGAAAAGGAAAGGAACAGCACCATCTAAGAGGGGCTTTTGGAGCATCAGGGGCAGAGACATTTTGGGGAGCAGAGAAACCTGGGCTCTGCCCCTGAATACTCTCTCACACGCACAGGTCCATGGGCGACTCTGTAAAATTACTTTCACCTGCTGTAAGCTCAGTGCTAATTACAGGAGTCTAGATTAGGAGCAAAACCCAAGGCATTAGAGGCCACTGTGTTTAGGCCAGAAGGTAAAGAGGAGTACAAGCAATAAAGAGAATTATATTAAAGATATAAACTACCTAGCAAGGCCACTAGAAGACCTATAAAAACAAGGTGAAGTGAGTTAGGAGGATTATTGAGGAACCAGAAAGAGATACTGAGCATCAGACTTACAGAGAGGTTCCCAGGAAGCATAAGGCACTGTGGACAAGTCTGTACCAGACAGAAAGTAAACAAGACGATTACTCCAGTAAAAACGATAGTGGTGAACTGGAGTCAGCAGGTGATGAAATGGGGAAATTTATGAAGCGATTTTTTTTCCTTCTGCCTCTTTGCAGGGAAGGGAGGACCCAATGTAACATTACCTTGAGTTAGCCCTGGACAAATAGCTAGAGTCTTCTCCTCCTATTTCATGATAATCTCCAAGTAGGAAAAAGTGATGTGCTTTAGATATGTGTGGCAGCCTTATAGCAGGACAGCAAGAAGGCTCATGCAACAGCCTCTGGTCAGGACTCTGAGGATCTGCCATTAGCTCTGCCCATGAGCCAGAGCAGACACTGGGGATTCACTGTACTTGGTGCTTTCCACTCACAGCAAGAAACAAGACTGTGAAGGTGGGAGAGGAGAAACTGAGGCACAAAGTATTACAGAGGCTTGGCCTCTTCCTTCACATAAGAAGTCCATGGCACAACTGGCAATTCCTTCTTGTAGATCAGAAACAACTCCAGTCAAGCCAGTGCAATTACTAGAATTAAAAGGGAATCCGATTCATTTAACTAGATCTATTGACTTCCACATTAGCCCTTAAAAAATCCATATTCCAGGCTGAAAGCAGATTTGCAGGGCAAACAGACAAAGTACAGAAAACAGCTATATTTCACCTCTTCCTTAAACTCAGGATGCTGGGTGGTAAGCGACAGGCACTGGGGAATGATGATACTAAAACACCGGACTATTTGCAAAGGAAAAGAACAGTCCCTCGCTACCCCTGCTCTACAAATGCTTCTGCATGGAGTGAGTCCTACTGAACAACACAGCCCTCATAAAAGTATCCAGAAAGGAAGAAGTGCAAATATTCTAAGGCCTGATCCCCCACCACCACCACTTTGTACCTTATCTCACATAATGGCTGTATTCCCACAGACACACACACAAGATTTTTCCTTAGAAACAAGGCAGAATTGTTTTCCAGATCAATTCTAAAATGTCAGTAGTCCCATGCTTACTAAAAGCAGGGGGTGCACTTTCAGGTCTATATGATCAGTTAGGGAATAAATGCCCAATGCTGTCATGCCTATTTGGTAGCTGGTTCACTTCTCGTGTCCCTCAGTTAGCCCTTAATAATTCCTTAACTAGTCACTAGTGGCAGTGATTAATAAGGTGAATTGCCACTCAGGAGACCTAATTTCCCTCCTGCTTCTTCTGTTGCACCTATATGGACAGTAAATTATTTATAGTAAGGACTGTGTGGAGTGCGTTCACCTATTTTCAGGTTTTGTACCTATTTCCATGGCAATGCTGTTCAGGCTCAGTTCTTCAGGACAAATGAATGTTTTAAATTACATCTCCCATAAGCATTAGCTCAAGGGACTGTATATGGCAAATTTACAACTCTTTCAATTTGTCTACAGGAAGATGAGGAACATGACTGCTTGTAAATAACAGGTTTGGGGATATAAATCATCCCTCTGCTTCCATCCGTCTGTCCCAGAGACTCTGAAGCTAAAAATACACAGTTCATTACCACATAGTTCTTACTCAGCCAAGTTTCAAATAGCATTAATACGCATCTTCATGTATCGGTGACAGACGAGGTCGATCAGTTCAGCCCTGTGCTGCACATGGCAGAAGCAGTAATGCTGGCTGGTAAAGAGCCTTCGCAGGTCCTGCATGTGCTTAGGACAGCCTCCTCCGCTAAGCTGCTCCCCTTAGCTCAAAAGCTCTGCACATGAGGGGAAGAGACACTGAGTTTAAACCAAACCCAGTACGGGACTCAGAATGCAGTTATTGTCCTGCCTTTTCTTCTGGGCCGTCCAGAGACAGGACCTTGCCGAGGGGTAAGACGAAGCCCTTGGACAGAGATCACTGGCACCACAGGTCAGAGGGATCCAAAACAAAGGGACCCGCATCCAGCTGTACGGCAAGTTTCCCTCCGATCACAGACATGCACTTCCCCTCCACTCCCCCTTTTGTGGTGATGGCTGTGCAACTATTACCTCCATCTCAAATGTGCTGAGGCTTAGAGTATTGATTTGTGTCAGGAAGAGGGCAGAGCAGACACTGCTAGAAGTGCAAAGCAGCATCTAGCAGGCGCAGGTAACCAGCTGAGTGATGGGTGCTACAGGAATGCTCACAAGTAAATAATAAATCTGTCTCATCTGTGATGCATGTTGCACAGCAACTAATTCCTTCCCCTCCACATAGATGCTGCTGAAGTAAGGTGGCTGGCTACATGCTCAGCGACGGCCTGCCCCTGAACACGGGATAGCAATGTGGAGCCCCACCGCACTATCTTGACTTTGGAGAATATTATAGCAGCTTTAAAGCTCTCAGACATTAAGAGACCATTACTCACTGTCTCCTCGGAGCTGATGGAGTCCTTGCCCTACGTGTTCTCCATTTAACAAATGTCACTGATTGTTTTACAACACACTCCGCCGAGGAACAGAGGAATCTTTCCATTCAAACAGAACCGCGATAGTCTTAAACAGCCAGGAGTGCTTCGCGCTTGCTTGGGAGCAAAGCGGTTCTGCAGGCTAAGGTCAGGGTAACAAGCCCTGAGAGAAACTGCCCTGAACAGAAGGACCTTCTGCTGGCAAACCCTGCCCATCCCTTGCAGCCAGTTACAGGTGGCTGCAGAGCAGACCCAGCAGCAAGGCCAAGATGTGTCCAACATCATACAGTAAGTCTGTAGCAGGATTAGGGCTCACATGCTCCAGCTCCTGCCCAGCTGAGCAGCGCCATACGTGATGAGCTTTGGATATTGCAGTCAGGCCTCCAAGGTGTTCGAGGTGGGAGGAGAGGCTAGCATGGAGCTGAGAGGGAACTTCCCATGCAGGCAGCACCGCTCAACCATGCTGTTGTTTCAACTTCCATGCAGTGGGAGATAGAGTTGACATCAAATCATCGTTTCAAGCAAATATGAATGTTTCCCCTATGCTAATCCAGGAGATAATGTGAAAGTCTACAAATTTAGTCAATGGTAGTCATGAACCTACATCCTAGTAATGTTGCAAAGGACAATTAATAATTGTACTCCTCTTAATACAGAGAAAATGCTATATCATAGCTAAGTATTTTTTTTAAATCTGAACTCAACAAGGATAAAATGGCACAGCAAATCTACAGTATCATAAAAACTTCCATTCCCAGTGCACAATGGATTTAATATCATTATCTAGAGATAGTATGTGTTCCTATTCTTCTGAAATCATCCATTCCTCATCTATGGTTAATTACTTTATATGAGAGAGGCTTGAAAATTATTTCCCCCTTGTGGAAAACTTGGATGAAAATGAGAACATTCTGGTTTGGAATCAAAATTCTCAGTAGCAAACTGTTGTTTTTTTTTTCTTTTTCCTCAACTGAACAAAGCACTGTATTAAAAGTTTTGAGTTTTGGTTTTCTATGGAAAAGTATCAGCTCCCTCAGTTTTTTTCAAAGAAAGCAGATGCCCCCCATGAGTTGCTTTTTGCTATGTCAAAACTAAAATTTTCTTGGCATTAGGTCTAACCACCCATTGCACCGGTCTCACTGCTACCGCAGCTGGCTAATATCCAAAAGGACTCAGTATTGCTGACAGACACTATTTTTTAATGCTCCGACACTGTGCCTTGCACGAACACCCTGGGTTGTGCTCATCGGAACAAGCTCCGTGGAGGTGAGATGAATTTGCAGAATCAGACCCAGGGACAAGGGTACACAGTCTTTTTGAACACACCTCCTTGTTCCTTCAGGATTGTGCCAGAGGCAGTTCAGCAGTTCTCAGCACTGGTTTCTGGAGGCAGAGTGATTCTCTGCAACCACAGCTGCAACAGACTTTTTCACCTTTTACCCTAGGACGAAACAACCTTCCCCCGGGCCTTGTCAGAGCCATCCATTTGTGAAACGGCTGAGCAAAAGGGGCACAAAAGGCAGGAGGAACTTGGATGCTATTTCAGCCCTAATGTAATAACAGAGGTGCTGCTCAGGAGTGATGTACTCTGTGTCCCTCAGTCCCTCCAAGATCCCAATTAATACGATTCCATTAACTTCAAAAGGTGTGCTAAGTAGTAATGCTCTGGGCCATTAATTCCAACAATGTCAGCATGCTCTTGCTATGACATTTGCCTTAATTAGTACTATAACCCACTACTTGACTGCAAGCTTCACAGGTAATAATTCATATGCAAGTCCCCCATAAACAGAACTTTGGGTGCTCTCTGCTAGAAACTGCACAAATTGGTACATGCTAAAAAATGGCACAGAGGCACAGGATTTAAAATGTAAGAGAAAAGAAAGGGGTTTAAAAAGATGTCACTGGAGTTACTGTAACTCTTTGAGCCTCAGTTACCCCCTAGGGGTCTGTTAGGCTTCAAAACTGATCGTTTATGATGTTCTTCAGAGATCTACCAAAAAGCAATGGACTGGAGAAAGTGTCTCTGGATGGTATTAGCCTATAGCAAGCTCTAGGCATCTTGTAAAATCTTTACATGGGTTAGATAGAGCTGAAAAGGGTTTGGTCCCTTGAAAATGAGAAGCAAGGTCCTCATCCACCCTGAAAACTACGGAGACTGCTGCCAGAAATCAATATGACATGTGTGGCTTTGTTTCTGCCTCAGTGGTAACTAGGTTGCCCTTGGGGAGACAACCTTTAGGAGGTATTTGCAATTTAGAAAGGGGCAAGTATATATACCCTGGGAGGACATATACCTGGAAAGAGGAAAAATAGAAACAGCCCCAACTTTCCCATAACTTCTTAGTTTCTGCTGTAATTTATAACAAAGTCTTACGGAATGGAGGTGGGGATAAATGGGACCCAAGAAGACCACTGTAATAAGAAATAGGTGAGAACCATTGATACACAGGGAAACAAGCAGCCCAGGCCTTGTCCAGCCATCAGGCAACCACATACAGGGTCTTCCCACTCATCTGCAGCAGCAGCAGCCAGAACTCTCATCTTCCTATCAAAACAAAAACAACTTTCACAGGCCAAAGGATCAGGATACCTAACTTCATGTTAGGATCCCTTACAGATCTGAGCTTAGTTCACTTTCCTCCACACCTTCTAAAACTTGAAGTACTAAGTACTGAAAACAGTCAGCAAAGCAAATGCCAATCAAGGCAGTGTTTTCTGAATGAGCCAACTACAAGTAACTCAGGATAGAAAGAGCTGATGATGACCTGTTACATCCAAGCTCTTGAGATAGGTACATTTTGGCCAGAAGTCTTCCAAGGTCAAGTCACCCAAGAACATGCAGTCTTGCTAAAGGGCCAGATCTCCAGCAAGGCATGCTGGAAAGGTATCAGCACAAGAGGGCACTGATGCCAGTGGGTATGGACCAAACAGTCATGCAGAAAGATGTAGGCTGATGGAAGGACACTGGATATTGAGTAAAGACAGGAAATGTAACCAAAGATGTCATCTCCTTCAAAGATGGTCTGTTTGGGATTGGCTCTAGAAAGCGACATTCAGATGCATAGTGTGTCTTTTAAATATTATCTTATTCTCCTCCTAGACATGACAAACAGGTGTTCCTGGTAACAACCACTCTTGTAGCTAAATGAGGTAACACAGATGGCTGAGAGATGCCAAAAATGTTGTTCCCAGACCACTCATTCCTTGTTTTTCCAGCTGACACTGCCAAGAAGAGAGGCACTGACTGCCAGTTAGTTTCTGAAGGCAACACTACTCCAGAAAGAATTCAGATGAGACCACTCATTTCCCCCAGGACTTCATTTTCATCAGCAGGGAAGAAAAGGTAATACAACCCTGCAGGCCTTTGACACTGAAGTCTGAGGATCTCAGTCTGATCTCTATTATACTAATGTAAATCAAGGCCTGCTTGTGCCACAGGGTCGGTGACATTTCACCACTGTGGTATTAATAAGGCCCCAGATATCACCTTCCCTGACATGCATTCTGAAAGGAGACGGATGATGCCTTGATTATAATTCACTGCCCTTTTCCTTACATGTGTGACTTGGCCAATTGCTAAAAGAAAGGAAGAAAAAGTCCTGAGGTCAAAAGGGGAGGTCTGTGCTGGTGCAGTAGCTGGAACAGGTCTTCCCCATACTAGGCCAGTGCAAATTCACTGGATGAAGAGGTTACCCGAGACGAGAAAGGACATCAGTCCCCATCTCCCACCTCCTTGCCACAGCACTTGGATTTCTCACGTTACCAGCGCAGTCTCCTGCCTTCCCTCCAGCTTCACGACCTATGAATGACATGAAGGGAACCTAGCAATGCCTGGAGTCTGGGTCAGCAGTCCTGCACTTACCCACCCATAGCACACAACCCCAACGCACGAGCTTATCGCCCACAGGGTGTTCAGACTGGGGCAGCATCCACCCCACCAGACTGACACCCTCCCCATGCCAGCATCCTTCCTCTTTCCCATCAAGACTCTGAGAGCCTCAGTGATTCTGGTCATTCTCCAGCTTTCTGCTAGAAGTAGATTGAGGAACAGCCCAGAAAAAAATACCTGTTTGAACCAAGCTGAGTGTGATGTTTTGATGGAGCATGATGGGTTTTGCAGCCACCAAGGGATCAGTCATAAACATCATAGAATCATTAAGGTTGGGAAAAACCTCTAAGATCATCGAGTCCATCATCATCATTGGACTCGATGATCTTGGAGGTCTTTTCCAACCTTAATGATTCTATGATTCTACCCAGTGGAGAGGACCGATGCTGGAGCAGTTGGTGAAGAACTGCAGCCTGTGGGAGTGACCCCACTGCGAAGCAGTGGAAACAGTGTGAGGAGGAAAAAGTAGCAGAGATGACTGTATTTTGTGGAACCAGCCGGTGCGCTAAGTAAGAATGAACGTACCTATTCATTATATCATTGCAGGCACGGTGCAGTGTGAGATAGTGTTGTTCAGAATGTAATTCTATTGGAGTTTCATAGGGCCACTGCTCTGGATCTCAGCAGTAGATCTAGTTAGGATTTTCCAGTATTACCCATCCAACTCAGGTGATGACAAACTTTATCTGAACTATGGACATGGATCTCACGGAGCTATTCCTTCTTACTCACTCTCCCAGCTGGCTGAGCACCATAAGCCTGAGCCTCTGGGAGCTGTAAACTCCCTGCTTCTTTGCATTGTCTGTCTCAAATCTAGAAGGTGCTCAGGCAACAGAGGGTGATGTAAGGAGTGCCCAGAATTCAGAGCAGCTGACTAGCTTATTTTGTTGGTGAAATCATCTACATACTCCCTCTGCACAGATGAACTTTTAATTCATGATTAACCTTTCTTGTAAAGTTTGGATTATTTCTGGAGCTAGTAGAAAGAAAATTGGTTTTGCTGCAGATTATCTCCTTGGCTGTTAGTGCTTTACTGTCTACACTAAAGAGAGGTGATAGTTACCCGAGTGATAGCTATTTGGAGACTTCCAAACTAGAAGAAATTAGCATTTCTGACCTCAAGTAGTCTGTAACATTCACTCTTTAGAAGTATTAGGAATAGAGATGTATTGCCTGTGATTTTATTACATGCAGTTCAGTTTGAACAAAGAAATTGCAAAAAAAAAAAAAGAAAGAAAAAGAAAAAAAAATCTATTTCCACTAATGCAGTCATGAGCAGTTGCTCTCAGTAGATCTGAAAAGCAATAGAAGACAGCAGCCATCAGCAGGTTAAATGAAAAATAAGCAGAAGACATGGGCATAATCCAAATTATTGCTCCAGTTCCAGTGTGTTCAGTGCTAGAAATAGCTCAGACTGAGGTTCAAGCCACAGGATTTCCAAACAGCTCCTTGACCCCTTACAATTCAGGAAGGCTGAGACTGGCTTTTGTGGCTTGACTCTTACTGCCAAAGACGTTTTTCTCAGGGGCTGGTCCAAGTCTGTGGACTGTGCAGCCTGCAGGCTCTAAAATCCGCTACAAACCGCCCTACCTCTCCTTCCAAGTGTGAGGCCCGTTTCCAGTGAGGCAGGCCATTTCATGCCACTCATGCTTAAAGTGAAAAGGTTGTGCAGTTTTTTTAAAGTTCTCCTTCTACTGTCTTCTGCTGGGGAGAGGAGAAAAGTGGAAGCATGTGAGGAGCTGTTGGCTCTCCTCATTTAACGTGGGACTGAAAGGCAGAGAGGCACCTCAGCACCATCAGTAGGCCAGATCTCTAATGGCTGGTTAGAAGAACCTGCAGCAAATCTCTATCCGAGCTCAGTAATGAGTCTGGCTTTTTTGGCTTGACTCTTACTGCCAAAGACGTTTTTCTCAGGGGCTGGTCCAAGTCTGTGGACTGTGCAGCCTGCAGGCTCTAAAATCCGCTACAAACCGCCCTACCTCTCCTTCCAAGTGTGAGGCCCGTTTCCAGTGAGGCAGGCCATTTCATGCCACTCATGCTTAAAGTGAAAAGGTTGTGCAGTTTTTTTAAAGTTCTCCTTCTACTGTCTTCTGCTGGGGAGAGGAGAAAAGTGGAAGCATGTGAGGAGCTGTTGGCTCTCATTTAACGTGGGACTGAAAGGCAGAGAGGCACCTCAGCACCATCAGTAGGCCAGATCTCTAATGGCTGGTTAGAAGAACCTGCAGCAAATCTCTATCCGAGCTCAGTAATAGCTCCTGGTCAAAACCACCCATAAGCATCAGGAAATGCAGCCTGGATTCTGATCAGGGTGGCAACGGCCCAACTATACAATTTTCCACATCACTCTGGAAACACCCTATCTGCTGAGAAGAGAGTCACTAAACAGAAGTGCCACTTGTTTCAGACACACATAGCCGGCTCTGGAAGATGTCAGCTCTCATATAAATTAGTCACTATAAAATGGAGAACCCAACACTGGGGAAAAAAAAGGGAGGAAGTAATATGAGAGGCTTTTCTTGGTTCATGACTGGAACAGCTACTGTCATTTAAATTTTATTAGGAAAGATTAAAAGGAGCCTTGGAGTGAAGCTGCTGTGATGAAGTGGTCCCAGGGTCTCTATAACTGTGATTGGCACCATACTGATGTGTCAGCCTGACAAAGTTATGATAGTTATTACACTGGCCCTAAAACAGATCCTTCAGCCTGAGGCAAAATAATAAAAAATGGGGAAGAAATCTCCAGAACGCAGGAAAACTCAATCGAGTTGGGCACAGAGATAGACATTTACCTCAGCATTATTTTTTTCAGAGGTGACATGGAGTAGACAGTCAATACTGCCAAATCTGTACATGGGTGACTCTTCTTATAGATGTCTTTGTAGTCTGGCCTGTAGGTGAGGCTTGGTGCATGGCCGGTCCATGCCTGCCCTCCCCTACAGAAGTGGGGCCCCTGGGACACAGGAGGGAGCAGGCTGAGAAGCTTCTCATCAGTTCAAGACAGAGCCTGCCTTGCTCATACTGGCTGTTTCTGTCCCCCCAAAACAGCACTGCAACAGGGTCCGTGAGTCAGGCTTAGCACTCGCTAAGCAGGGCCTCTAGTTTCATACCCACCTTCACCCTCAGCCATAGGTAAGGAAGCAACAAAGGGTCCTTGGGCTGGTGCCACCACTCTGAACCGCTCTGGAGAGAGCTGCCACCTGGAAGTCACAAATGCCCGTCCCCACGTCGCCAGCCCTCACAGTGCAGCTGTAAAAATCTCAATTTCTGCAAGCTGCTGCCTTTGAAATCTCTGCCTGCCCTCGAGATACCTTTTGATGCTTGCAGCCTACTCACTGACCGCATTACACCACACATCCGAGCATTATCTCTGGCCCCAAGAGATACTCCCTGCATAAGCACAGCTAACAAACAGAAGCATAATGAGCCCTTCTCACCACCCCAAAGTTGAAGGTGAGATCCCTTTTTAATAATAGGGTATTTGGAAGGATTTATAGGCTCTGGTTGTCTCAATACACAAATGACAGCATCAATCAGAGCCAGACAGCAAAGGAGGAAAGCAATATACCTGCTAGGTGAGGGGAATGCTGATGTAAGGCACAGGCAGTGCTTGTGACTGTGGCTGGCAGGAGCTGAGGTTTGTGCCTGTACCTTCCCGCCTGGCAAGAGGTGTGGTAGCTAGCAGTAAATATGAAAGAAAAACTGCATTCTGTATCCCAAGCATCTTTGGCTTGTATTTAAGGACAGACTAAGCCCCTTTGGTTCCATCCCTTCCTGTCGCGGGGAGTCTCTACCTGCTGCTTACATAAAACCACAGGACCTCACAGGCCAAAGAAGAGGCTTCTTCCAGGTCTGTTTGCACCCCGCAGCCCCTCGCTGCTGCAGAGGTGGTAGATGCAGAGTGCAGATCATTGCTAACCGAAAGCCCTATGATTCCTCCACCAATTTAAAGGCCAAACACACCAGGCAAAATCAATCTATTTTCTTGTTCAGAGGTTGGAGAAACAGAGGGAGTTGAGTCGCAGTAGCTGCATTCTTTAAAGACACCTTGAGGAAAGAACAGTACTTTGAGGCAACCACAGATAGGTGGGCAGATGATAATCCCGTGTTGCAGTACACACATCCTGAACAATGTTGCATATGAACTCAGACAGTCTGGGGCACTAGGTTATCTGCCAGTGGAGTCAACTGACAATCCACAGTACATCTGTGCTGGTCCTCCACCCCTTTTTGTCCCTACACATGGGAGGGGAATAGCTGTAATACCAGGGCAGGAGATATTGTACAAGAACAAGGCAGGTGATGCTCTGAAAAAGGGCACAAGGTTGGAGAGATTGTTTGTTTTCACGGTGTTTGATCTGCAGAGCCAAAGCAGAAAGGGAGCCTTCCCATCCAGTGGGATTATTTTAATTCAGATTCACCCAGAAAGAACTGTTTAATTTGAGCAGGTCAGGGGTTCAGCTTGCTCCGTGCTCACCTAGTTATTGAACAGATAATACCGAATACAGTTTGAAAGGAAATTTATGCTCATGTATTTTCAAAGATTTCCAGCAAGTCTTCTGGGCAATGCTTCCAATTTGGAACTTATCTGGAAAATAGAGAAACCTATTAGGCTGGAGTTTAATTGACCTATTCCATTAGCTACTGCATGCATGTGAACACACTGTACAGTAAATCCTGCGTCTCGCTCCTGTGGCTGCTTTACTGAAACAAATACCGTGTAGGAAATGGGTTCCCAACCCACAGAGATTTTTGCAACTTTGAAAAATCCCGTTTTAGAATAAAACCAAAGCATCTCAAATCCTTTCTGAAAAGAAATGCATGTGTACCCCAGCGGCTAGGGGCTATCAACTGGGACAGAGTCAGACTCTTCAAGTCCAGGTTGACTTCTCAGTAGGTCTCCTGCAAGCAGGCTACTGGGCATGCCACCATCTCTGCTGCTGGAGCTTCTTTGCATTCCATAAATACCACAGCTTCAACCAAACAGTGACTTGAACCCAGCTTTCTCAGGGCTAATGAGTATTTCTTTCCTACAAAGTAGAACAGTTTCAATAGGACAAGTTGATAAAAACCTGCCCCAAAATACCCATGAACCTGGTACATGAAGTTGGGATACATTCATCCAAGCTCACATTCAGCAGTCTCTCACAGCTCCTGCCACCCAGATGAGTACTGCAACTCCCATGCTATGCACTGTAATAAAGCATGCAATCGTTTCTCTGTACGCCCTTGATCCAAGCAGAGTTTAATCAAAACCACCTCCCTTTTGAGAAGTATTTTCTGAGCAAAACTATTTCATCAAAATATTTTCAGCCATTTCAAGTACAACATTTGTTATACTTGTGCAACTCAAACCCATTTGTTGGATTGTGCATACTCTGCAATTTAGAGGATCAATAGGCAATCTTTGCCTTTGTCGCTAGCTACAGCAAGAAGCTTTGCTACTGCGGACACTCCCTTCTTTCCACGTGCTTTTAACAACAACTTCTGCCTCCAGCTTCTCTTTGCTTCCATGCACTTTGCAGATACACTCGTGAGCAAAGTCAGCATCTCATTCATGGGACAGACGACGCAGAACAAAAAGAGGGCTGAAAATACATCTCTCTTGCAGAAGGGAAAGCTGAAGTCTCTGTCATTCTGCAGGGCAAACCGAGCAAGCAGCAAAGACCCTCACTTTCCTTTGGTAACAGCCTCGGTGAAATCCAGCCCCAGAAAGCCAGCCAGGAGCACAGAAGCATATTGTGAGCAACTGGGCTAACAGAGCAAACTCCCAAATGGCACAGGACTGAGCATGTCCCCCTGTGCTCTGCAAACTGCAACTGATAATTCGTTCCACATCCCCCCTCCATCCTCCCAGCACAAGAGAGCCTGCCCAGCACCTCCCTTGCAGCCAGCACACACCTTGCTAGAGCTGACGTCTGGGATTTAGCTTTGCTTTCAGTGCCACTGCATGGCCAGTCCAGGGACTGGCATGTGCTCCACTAACCTCGCATCTACCCACTACAGCAGTGGTGTTACAGATGTGCTGTCCGACTTGCACAGCTCATCGTGAGTCACTGCTGCATCAGGGACATACAGGAGCGCAATCCAGCACGCAGGAGAGGCTCCTTCTTCGTGGACATCCACAATTTGATGGATAAGCCAGGCTTTGAAGATAATGTTATACATGTTTTCCAAACATTTTATCACTCTTGACCCTTACTAATCAAGTCCTTACAGAAGAATAGCTCAATTTCCCCATCAGCACACTCAAACATAAATAACTATAGTCACCAAGCACTCTCCCTCAGTTCCAAGGAAAAAAAAAGCAGCATTTCCCAAGATAAAGACCTCACAGTCACCACCAGATATTGGGAAAGAGCTGCAGCAGTTTCTCCCTTTTCCTCCAGGGCTTTAGGGCTCATTACCAAACTAAGAGAGAGGCAAGGTTTGCCTGTTAGGAGCTTTTTCGTAAGACAATCTATCTGCAATTCAAACAGTTTAGAACACAGCATGAACGCAACACAATTTATCTTAACTGAAAACAGCTTCAATCTGGCACTGTTTGTCTTAGAAAGCGGGTCTCCCTCTCAGGGTCATTCGAGTTACCCAAAGCTCTGTGTCACAATATGTATGTAGAGGATAATACTGAGCACTTGCTACTCTAGGGGGAAAGCAAGGCAGGCAGCCCTTCTGGGGGATCACGCAGTATCTTACAGCCCATCCAGCTGAGGAGCTGTAGGATACAGTCACCAGTTTCAAGTAGTTCTTTGGCTGGAAATTGCTACCACTCCTCTGTGTTTCTCACTGAGGTGCAAGCCAAATTCTTCCTGCAGGTGAGAGCAGCAGCAAACTCTAACTCTGAGATAAGAAAAGTGTCAGGGAGTCCTCTCACCAGCCCAGGTTTATCATGATGAGGACCTGGAGCTTTGGATGATGGCTGAGCAAAAAAATAATCATAACCCATGAAACAGGCTGACCTCAGATAGTTTGAGGCTTTTTTCAGGGTTTTTCAGTCAACTCTGAGCCCGCCCTTCCTCCAGGTCACACTAAATGTCTCATTTTCCTCCCTAGAAATTGTAGTGTTTTAAATAAACATCACTTTTGACAAAATGTGTCACATTTTATTCTGAGGCTGTCAGAACAAAACCTTCCTTGGAAAAGTTCTCCTTCTTCATTTTTGGCCCAAACAATTCACTGAACTCAGCCCAGATTCCCAAATAATTTCATTCCACAAAACTGTATTTTTCAGTGAACTAAGTATTCCTCAAAGGGCATTTCCCCCTATGCTGACGACCTCTACCATTTTCTTCTTTGATGTGGTAAGTAATAAAAGACGACTAAGCGAGAACAAAACACTCCTTTACTTTACCACTACACAAGCAATTCCACACCCGACCACTTTTTCATGTTAGCTATAGGCTCCTCAGACTTTCAGACACATGAAGGTCCTCCAGAGACAGGAAATGACTTGCCTACAGTCACACCTAGCCAATGGCAAGGCAAAAGAGATCTCCTGCGTTGCAACTCTCTGCTTGAACCACAAAACACCCTTGAGAGGAAGAGATTTATTTCTACAGTTTCCTGATTTGCAACAGAAGCACCACCACAGGGGTTATTGCGAGGAATAATCATTAGCAGAAATATCAGAGTCGTTCCTAAAAGCACCAGATACAACAATTGCATTGTGCAAGACGTCATCCCCACACCTAGTGAGAGACAGGCCTTGGAGCGTAAGGCTTGCAGTCTGTGAAGACAGCTGAAGGGTGCGATGGGAACTGTTAGTCCCTTTCAAACGCAGAGAGAGGCAGTGACTCCACAGCATTCATTCTGCATTCCCACAGCAGCAGACCTGCAGCTTATCTAGAGCAGACTTTCTTCCTTAATGTGTATTAGCCAAGAAACCACAATTCATTTGTGCAAATCTCACATTTCTCACTAGTTACTACTGAGACTTTCTTCGTTGCCTCACTCAATGCTGACTGTCTCTTTCCATGCAGAGTGGCAGCGATCAGGGCGAGGATGTGCGGATGAGATTCCTTTTTGATCCATCGGATAAAAACCATGGAAAGCTCAGGAGGCTGACCCTGCATGAACTGAGGGAACAAGGATGCAGTGCACCTTGCCTATTTCTAACTCTTACAGCTCTGTAAAATCTCAGCATGATAGCTAAATTCTGTTCCCCAGAATCCCAGCTTCAGCCAATGCTTAGCAATGACTGAGTGTTATGCCCTCCTCCTCGGGGGGCACCGAATTGAGGAGACTTTTAAGTGCAAATAAGAAGACCTGTATTTAACACCTCCCCAGACTCCGTGGGCATGCCTGCAGAGACAGGCACAGGTCCACCAGTCCCAAGCTCTGACCTGCCTGGTGCAAGCCAAATCTCACCTGGAAATACGTGGCACAGTTAGTGCAGCACTGCCCACTCTTGCTCATGCTCATGGCAGTGGCGAGGTACCTACCCAGCCCTCAGAATGTGTCTCTGACAGGGGCGGTACACGAGCGCAGCACGTGTCCCACCACCTTCCCCCAGGCAAAGCGCCCTTCCTGTGGCTTCTTGCCACAAGTAAGATTTGTACATTTTCTTTCCTGCTTTCTTATAATTAGCATTCTGCTGGATGACGCAAGCCCGAGGAGTCCCAAGGACACGGGGACCATGTGGCACGTACTGCACAGCGTGAAGCCTTGCCACACAAGCACTTGGCAATCAGCCGGCGGCGCATGTTTCAGAAGCTGGTGAGCACCTGGTACCACACTGGTTTCTCTGCCCCTGAACTGAGATGTTTGAGAAACACGAGGACAAAAGCCCACGTTACCAAGTGAGGAACAGGAGGGGAGAACAAATCCAAACCACAACATACTGAGTGCTTTTTTGGCTGTCCACCTTACTTCTGACAGCAGCTGCCTGCTGGCAGTGAGGAGGAGTTCCCAGGCAGAGAAGACCTTGTTGCTCCGGCTGCTCCTGAGCCCCATTTTCACCTGGGCTCTACCCATACCACGTACTGTACTTTGAATTTTCCCTCCCAGCCCTGGGGCAGGTGTTTCATCCCAATGCTGAGGCCGGGCCTGGGAGCACTCCGGGGCAGCCGGAGGGACGGGGCTCTCCTCACGGAGGCAGCAGCCGTACGGCGGGAAGAGGCGTGAGAGCCCCGACAGCTCTCGCAGCTCCTCATCAGCGCTCATTGTGCCCCCAGTCCCTGGGGCCTGCACCTTTCCATGCCCCTCTGAGCTCCCCATCCTCACTGCTCCCTCAGCGGCATTTCCCCGTCGCTCCCCAGCCCGGCCTTCTGCCCCCTCTGCCGTGCGGCGGAGCCCAGAAGATGGCGCCGGCCCCTCAACCATCGTCGCCTTCTGTGCCGGCGAAGCCGCGGGGCTGGGGGGGCGGCACCTGCGGGGCGCTGAGATAAAATACGAAGGAGGAAACCTCCCTGTCTCCCGGGGCAGCGATTAAAATAAAACAGCCCCTTGCCGTGCCCGCAAGTGAACAGGAGCCATCGCCCACGCGGCTTTGACTGCATGTCGCGGTGTGAAAGGCGCCTGCAAGCAACAGCCGCTAGCGGGACATGACCCCACCGATGCTGGCTGGCACTCGGGGCGCTGCTGTGGCCCCTTCCCGCCTTTCCTCTCCCGCCTCCAGAGCCCCGGCGAGAGCTGGAGAGCCCCGGGGAGCCCTTCGGGCCACTGCCGACCCCTCCCCGGGGCGGCTGCCTCCAGCCCAGCCTGGCCTGGGCAGAGCTCCCCGGCCCCAGTGACACAGTGTTAGGGGAAACAGGAACGTACGAGGTCACCCCTGGGAGGGAAAACACCAGGTTTTGTTATGGCAGCCTTCAGCAGGCAGGATTAAACCATGACCTGTGGAGACCAGGACATTTGCTGCCTACAGAACAAATTTTCCGGCACCAGACGGAGCAGTCGAGGGAACCAGTGGGTGAGGTGGCATGTGAACACCTAGGCCTGGACCTGCAGCCAGGAGGATATTTAACTTTCCTCTAGATCGGGCTGCAGAGGAGTAACGTGCTCTCCCTGGCACTCTCCTCAGTCGTCACAATCTTTAAATCGCTGCTGAGTGATTGCCAAACAGTTTCGGTGCCAGCTTGGTGCTTTCAGGCTGCGGCAGGAATTTTGTCAGGGGAGGTTTGACGTGACAGCTGGGACTAGGTGCTTGCGACAGACCTCAGGAAACGCAGGAGAAAATATCCACTTACAAGCAACAAAAATGCAGCATAAAGTTGGGTTTGTTGTTTTAAATGGCTGGTTCTTTGGAAATTTTTTTTTTCACAGCTGCTGTCGGGAAGGCAGTCCTTGGGACACATGGTGGTCTCTGGTGGAACTGAGGAAGGAAATAGTTCTCTTCAGGAGTTATTCTCATCTCACTGATATGTAGACGTACATATATAAATCAATAGCGAAGCCTGATTTCTCAGCAGTGGCAAACAGCCTCACAAGACAAACTGAAACATCAAGAGTGCTTTTAAAAAGGGAGTTGGAGATCCCAAACACCAGCATTCTTCAAAGACAGCAAAACTCTTGGCAACTGCCCAGCCTGGCACCTGGCCTGAGTGCCAAGGCACATTGTCCCCACTGGAGGAGTGAGGCAGGGGAAGGTCCCCGAGTGGGAGCTGGAGAGAAGCAGGATAGCAAAGCTCACAGGCATGCCCATGTGGGACCTGACAGGGAACCGAGCCCACTGGATACAGGGCACATGCAGCTGCCATCTGGGTGTTTGTACAACTGTTGTCAGAGTTCCCTCAGGGGAAACACCTTCTGTGGGAGATGTTTCAAAAAGCTCCACTCAATTTGTCTTTCTTCCCTTTTCTTTTTTCTATTCCTGTTAGTAATCAGCTTCATCTTCTAGGTGCCCAATTCCCAGTATCTTGGTTAGAGGATCTGGTGGCACCCAAGGAATCATTAAGAAATCCGTTAGTAAAAGGTCCTGCTCTGGACTGCTCCGTGGAATAACCTTGGGAAGCCCTCTGAGCTCTGTGAGTCCTAATCGATACCGACACCAGCTCTCATGGGGCTGGTTCCTGTCCCAAGCCTCAGAGATCTCTCCACTCTCAATCTGCGGTCATGGAAAAATTGTCTGCCTTCCTTGGCAAACTGTGGTTGCACAAGAAGGAAAGCACGCAGCATGCAAAAATAACAGATTTAAGACTAGAACACTGTGGGAAGAGGCCCCAAACCAAATTGCTTCAGATTTCCTTGCAAAGCAAGAGTCCAGGGAATCAAACTATTCCTGAACACAGCACCATCTCCTGTCTTGTACACAAATCCCCCAGTGCCATGTGCTGAAACAACAGTTTTAGATAATGTTATTTATGTGCTTCACCAGCATGCAAATGTAAGTCTCTGGGATAGGACAAGCTCCTGGAAAAAGGTGTGTATCTGCAGGAACTGAAACTTAAGTAAAGGTTTGTCCAGAGAGGGTACAAACTATACTTGGGGTCAGTCTGGTCAAATCAATTGAACTATTTGGGATGCCAAATTTAGGCTTTTGGAAACCTGCAAGCACATGAAATGCGAGGACTTTCATCAGCTGGGGTGTCTTTTAATTGCAGGGTTTTTTTAAAAAAACCCTCTTTGGATTTAAACTTCCTCTTTGTTGGGGAGCAGCACAGGCTGGCTGCTCCTCAAGGGATGGGGAGCCAGGAGCCGAGCATGGTAATGCAGCCAGCAGAGATGGTGGCCTTGTCAGCGAGTTTCTGCAGCGCTGTCTGGGAGCCTCTCCCCACGGTCACCAAAGGAAGGGGGCTGCCCTCAGCTCCACCAGCTCTAGCTTGGCCCAAGCCCAGGTACCAAAAACCCCAGGGGAGGAGATGCTTTCAGGACCTTTACACTATTCCCACTGACAGCCCAGCTACACTAGTGCATAGGGATGAACAGTCCTGCTGGCAATCATCAGAAGAGTGAAGTGCAGGAAGAACACACCAGTCGTTCGAAATAAGCTGGGGAAGGTGACTCTGGAAGTCATCGTGCATGTATCTAATCCCTGTGGAAATTACTTTCCCATGCCCTGAAGATGCCACTTGGATATTTGTAAATTCAAGTTGTCATTTTGGTCACATTGAAGTCAGTTAGAATTTTGCAATTAATTTAAATGATGGTCAGAATTTAAAATCCATGTTACTACCCTGAGGCATTTAAAGCCGTTGTAAATGAAAAATGAAATTTATCAACCATTTCTCCCTCGCACTGAACAAGTGCCCTTCACCAAACAATTGCTGCCTAACAGTTGTCTTCATCCTATTGAAGTCAAGACCAGAATCTACAGCACCAAATGCTCTTTCTTCTGTATGCTGTCTGTATCTCAGCACACACACACAAAAGAGAGTTAACAGCAGGCCTTGCAGACGCATGGTTTTATCTTAACACAGCTAATATATTACCAGCTAATTCCTGGAAATTCAAAGCAGCCAGGTCTCGGACCCCACTCACACGTGTTGCTTGTGATAAGAAGCCACACTTTTGTATTTATGCATCTGTTTGTCAGTGTGTCTGAACAGGTAAGCTGGTTTACTGCTAAATATGTCCTGACCGTCTAGTTTCCTCCCAGCCCAGTGTCAGCCAGCTGTAAGCCTGCCTCTCTGAAGAGTTATTTTGGCACTGCTGGTTGCTAACAAACAGCCATCACACTCTAGTCTGGGGGAGGCTACACTGTGGCTGGAGGTGAGTAAATTTTATGCTGTCCATACAGGGCCTCACAATAAAACGCTTAATTGTATTACACCCTGAAAGCCTCAGATAAAGCCATTTGAGAAAGCAGTGCTATAATTTCCAGTCGTTTTGTTGTTCAAGAACTAGAAATGTTAAAAGCAGGAACAAGATTCTAGTCAGACAAAAGTGTCTCTGCAAATTGCCAGAGATAGATACACAATTAATATTAAACTGTCATTAACCCTGCGTACAGCTTTACAAAGCAGCTATAAAATATTCTGAAATTGTGTCCTTGCCAAACTCATCATGACATGCCTTTTCAATACAAAGACGCTGATTGTTTGAAACAGCTCCTAATGAGTCATTTTGGGCCACAGATAAATTGTTTCTGCCTCAAGGGATTTGACTCTCCTTTGTCAGATGCAACAGTAGCAACAATATATCCCTGGTTTGCTTTTTATCATTGATTTTGTGATGTTTCCATGTAAAACCAGCCAGACCCAATCCTGGGATCCCATTTTGGCAGGGTGGCCCAGGGTCAGAGTTCAGACGTTTCTGCACCAGCAGCGCCTTCCAACACCACCTTGAGCTTCAGCACAGCCAGATGCCTCTCCAGGACAAAATTGGGAGCAATACTTGCCTGTTGCTGGGGTGGGTTAGTCAGCACAGCCTCGCCTAATCCTACTCACCCACCCTTTGTTTGTGACTCAAACATTTGCATTTTATGCTTTTTCTTTCCTCATGGACGGTAGTGCCGGAGGCTGGGAGACCATGCATCTGGGTGGGTTATGCCCTGACAGGACTGTGAGTTTGGATATGTGACTAACTCAGGCCCAGAGGGAAAAGGACTACCTGGTGCGGTTCCCAGGGCTTGTCTCCCTTCTGAGATGCTTCTTTGTGCTTCTGAAGTGACCCCTTTAGGAAGACTGGGTCTCATTCCCTTTTGTCAGAAGGGACACAGCAATGATGTAAAATACTATTGCATCAACTGGACCAATATAGAGTAGCTGCATGAAGAGTAGGGTAAGAGAGTCATGCCCACTGGTTATGGACACAGAACCTGCCACCCATCGCAGCTGCATGTCTGCAAGGAAGCAATGCAGCACTGCTACAGATCCGCCCCAGGCCAAGTCAAGGAGACAGGGGAGACCAGGAGAGGGCACACAGATGCCCCATTTCTCTTTTCACTTCATGGGCCGCCCAACCACACACCACCATGCAAGGTAACTTGGATGTCCCCTTGTGGCTCCAGCTTGACTTCAGCATAGTCACACTTCAGCCTTCAGAGAAGGTACCTGATGTGGTCCTTGCCACTGAGGCTGACAGACAGAAGAGTTGTCTCCACCTCCCCAGTCGGAGGGAGTGAAGCAGCTGTATGCATTGCAAAGGTGCTTTTAATTTCCTCCCCTGATGCCATGGGAAGGAACTTCAGTGGTTTACTCCATGAGACCGGGCTAAAAAGGCCTCAGCAAAGCCAGGAAGGAGCAGGGACATATTATCACTTCCCCATACCAGGTGCAGTTAGCATAATCCTAAATACCCTCTCATGAGAAGAGAGGAGGGAAGCTCATGCAAGCATGGGGGGAAAGAAGCCTGCGAGACCAAGTGGCCTGATTTCACTGGAACCATGTCATCTGCCAGTCTGGAAGGGCTGTAGTAGCGCAGCAAGCTGGCTGGGTGTTAAATTGTATGGTTTTGTCACCTGAACAGAGTCTGGCAGAGAGGATTCCTGCTGCTGAGCCACTGCGCAACCTTGAACAGTGACCTCACCTTATTGTGGGATGACCAAAATATTTCCCTCCCTGCCGAGCACCCTGCCACTATCCCTGTAAACTGGAAAGGTGTGAGGGGTGCCAAGGCAAGCAAGCTTGAAATTACAGTTTTAATTTAGCTTGGAAAACAAATTTACCACTTGTACAGCCCCTCTTCCTTGCCAAAGAAGTACAAGGTGAAGAAAACACAGCTGCAAGGCAGGCTCTTGCAGCTGAGCATCTATATCAGGCAAGAGGTCTCTGTGTGGTGTGAGCTGCTGATAAGACCCAGGAGGTTCACAAGCTACCGTGGCAGTAGGGAGCGGTTTTCAGTCTCTGTGCTTCCAGCAACCAATGCACCTGCCTGGGGGTTGCTCTCAAGGTCCCAGGAAGCATCAGATCGATCCACCAGCACCTTCATACACATCCCACGGACACTGGCTGTTTGCCAGCCTCCCATCACAGAGCTGCTCCCATTTAACAGCGGCTGAAGTTACCTGACAGTGATCGTTCTCCAGTACAGCACAGACAATCTCACACATATTTTTGTTAGGTTTAGAGAGATTTGTGCAGCATAAGCACTTCTCGTTTCCAGAACAGAGGTCATTTGGATCAAAGGCTCTGATGTAACATGGCAACTTTTTTGGCTTGCTCAGCTCAGAGTCTCTCTACAGAATTATAAATATAGCTGAGACATTATTAAAATTTTAACAAGTTTCTCTCTTGGGGACGTCAATTATTCACCTGTGAGTAGCTGTTTCATCACCAGGAGGGAGTCAAATGGAAAATACAGAAGCAGGGATGGGTTCTAAGCTTTTAGCAGTCATTTTGTTTTACAAATTAATGGGGATAAAAAGTCCCCACTAAGCTCAGTACACTCCTTCCAGGTGGTACTTTCTAAAATGTACTCATTGTGGCAAGAACTTCTTAAATAGCTTAACGGTCTTGCATCCTCAGTTAAACATAGCCACAGCCACTGATCACCAGTATCCTTGACAAATACCGTATCCTGGTGAAGGTTACTAGGCAAAGAGGCGAAGTCTGGCTTGTAAGGGGGAAAGTAGCTCAAATAAGGGAGTAACACAAGTGTAGCTGCTAATCTGCATGGAGTTTTCCCCACCTACGTTCAGGTCACATTTGGCAAACGTTTTTGATGACCAGTATTTATAAAAAAAGCATTTATGAAATGTTAGCTAAATGTTTCTATTGGTAACTTTCACACAGGGCAAAAAAAAAACAACCCTGGGTTATCATGCAGTATGGGAGTGGAAGTTGTTCCACACTGTGGTGGGAGAGGATTGTAGAGCACGCAAGCCTTTCCAGAAGAGTTGCTGAAGGACAGCTAATTCCAAAATAGTTTGTCTGACCCTAATGCTCTGAGTGGCCCATTACCTTGCGCTGCCTCTATTGTGCCCTCTTTATTCCAGCAAAGTCAGAAACTGGCACAAAACCTGTTTTTATTTGAAGGGGGAATCTCAATTGGACATTGGCCTTTAAAATGGCCTTAGCTTTTAGGAACACTTGTGGTGGGAGACTTTTTAAAACTACTGTAAACAGTTGGATCAAAACTCTAGTAAAAGCCTAGATCTTTTCATAAATTGTAAATGTGCAGCAAGTCAGGTATAAAAAGGAAATTGGTTAAGGGATGAGTTAACATTTCAGGCTGCAATCAGCTCCCATGTCTCTCCGAGAGCTGTATATGAGGATGTCCACAAGTATTTATTCCAAAAGTTGTGGCAATGAAAAGGTGCAGGAAAAAGGGGGGGTTGCATTGGAAACTCAATACATTGAGGGTCTTAGAAAAGGTACAGCCAATTAGGTGAGCTCAAGTTTAATTCTGCTGGTTGCTAAGAGGAAGTCATTGTACAACTGTTTTGCAAGAGCATTGAAACTGGTAGAACAAGATACACAGCATGTGGAAGTGAAACTAAGATTAAAGAACAGTTTGGGTTGTTATTGGGTCTTCTTTAATTACCTTTTTAAGACACTCCACTTTTCTTTAAATAACAGCATGAAGAAGGCCTCATCTCTTAGAGGGAGCAAATAATCCTCTGTCATGCGTAAGCACACTTATGAGAAAAAGCCATGTATGAATTTTCAGGAGACAAACCAAGCTGCACAGAAAAGACAGCATATGGGAGATGAGAGATGGAGAACAGGTTCTGTAACAAGGGCCCCTGTTCAAAGCAAGTCAGGAGAGGTCTCAGCAGCTAACTCACCAGGTATGTGTTGTACATCAACAAAGCCTTCTCTGTTGAATGAAAGGCTCCTTCATCTTCGCCTCTAACCTCCATTCCTTTCTCACCACAGCAGAGGGATTTGCTTTTCAGAGGAGGAAAATCTGAGAACACACTCATTTCTTCTATGGATTCAGAAAACCACAGAAACAACTAGAGCCCAAGCCCTCGCTGCTCCCAGCAGGCCAGACCCTTCACTACAGCAGACGTAGCATGGGTTTTATGAAAACCCTGTATGAAGTTGGTATCTCTGCTTAGGAACTGAATAGTTCTTCCTGCTGACACAAACCCTGAGCTCTGAGTCTGCCCTTCAGGAGCTTTTCTCCAACACCAGAATCTGCAAGCGGTGAAATAAAAGCCACACTTACAGAGTCTTTAGAGCTTTCCACTAATTCAGCCTATTCCTGTGCATATAGCTGGTAAGCAAGGAGCTGCTGCCTGCAAATACCCAAGCCATCATGAGTTATTCTTATGCAGGGGGACCAAGATCACTTGGGGCAGAACTGCTAACCAGTTAACAACCAGGAGAAGCTGTCACCAGTTTCATTGAACTGGGCAGAGTAGTAGCTGAGACACATAGGTCTTTCAATCCTCCCCTCAGATGTGGATGACTACCTATATCAAGTTTTAGGTCTAAACTGTGAAAGAAATTGTCATTTCACACTTTTTTTTCCTCATTTCAGTACAACTTCACCTTCTTTTCGCATTTCCCCTACCTCCCCCAAAGCAGCAGGAACATAATATTTTAACAAAATGCAAACACCCTTATTCAAAACTTCTCTTTTCCTCATTCTTCTTTTTACATCTCCTCAAAAAGCTGGTCTGAACTCTGTATCTACTTAGGGTGTCCTTAGCACTTTATGTGGTTAGCTGAATGACCTCAAAAAGTGGCAAGAGGAGGAATTCACATGTACTGCAAGCATTCAGCCTAGGAACCATCATAAGCCAAGTCATCTTTCCTCCTCTGGGCTTCTTCATTTCTGTCCAGCCTAGGCATCCTCATCTCTTCAGTTTAATAAGAAGGATTCAACAGTCTGCTTGGCTATTCTCAGAAACCTTCCTGTAGAAATTCTACAGGAAATAAAGTGTTGGCCAGAAGTGATACAATTTTTGTGGGCCAAAATCTTGAGAACCAAAGCAAATTATTATCTGAGATGATCTGTTCATGTTTGGTTCCCCAGAAATCAGTCAAGAAAGACCCTACAAATAATTCTTCTTAGAAATACTGTTGCTCTGTTCTCAAGATGATTCACTGTGTTAGCACAGAAGTGACTTACTAAAGGCCTTTAATCTGAAAAATGGTTATCTCCTGCCTTCCTCCAAAATAAAAAACAAAGTTCGTGCAATAAAGCTGATCGTATCAGGTGCCTTGACAATAAACTCCACAATGAGCTGTGCTCCAGTTGATGCTGATACCATAGTTTTGATGAGCAGCTGTTTTCAGCTAGGCATCAAAATAGTTTTCAGAGATTATGCGGGAAATAAGATTATAACTTACCAAACAATTACAAAATGTATGGACGTTATATCAAGTTTGATGCTTATAAATTAGAACTTCCTAAAGGCTCGTTACAGCATTAGGGGCAAGGATCTCAAGAGGGAATTACAGATAGACAGAAACCCCCAAGTAAATGGCAATCCCAGTGTTAGTCCTGGAATACAGTGGTGCCAGGGCTGCCCTGAAGAGATCACCTCAGCCTGTCCACCTGCCCCAAGGCAGGGTTCATGAAAAACAAGAGTAGGACAGAGATCTTTCTTAGAAAAATTGAAAGCTGCCAGGCAAGGTAGTTACAGCTGGTAAGCATACATAATCACCATTTCAGGACTCAACAGGGGTTGAATACTACAACCCTGAAGATGTAGTTACTAGACAAATTGTGCATGTACCAGATGCCATGCAGAGAGAAGGGCTCAGGTGAGCTGTGGCTGCAGTGGTCCTTAGCACTGCAGTAATCAGAAGACAAAAAAACTTTGAAGTTTCCAGCTGCATTTGGAAGATATTTTTGATTTATCAATGTAAGTGATACGCAGATGTCCCTCAAATCCAAAACATACACAATAGCTTAATTATAATGTCACAATAAAATAATCTTCGAATGTATCTACTGCTTAGAGATACATACACACACATATGCTTTAAATCTCTGGATCTAAAGACAAAACAGCTGAAAGCAACAAGATAGAACCAGATATATTTCAGGAGATTATTCTGAAAGAGGCACTCAGAGGTTGTAAGAACAGTGGTCATAGGAACCTATAGCAGTTGCTGATTTTATTCATTGCTAGTTAAGTTGACATGACAGGAATAAAACTGTTTTTAAAGGAGAGGAAAAGAATTTTCAAATCAGGGTCCAAAAAAACATTCCAAGACTAAAAAGACAACCTGATCTGTTTTTCTATTGCTAGAATACCTCCCTTATTCACGCTTCTAAATCTCAATGCAACCAACCACCTTCACACTCCTGCCATTTGAGAACACGCTGCAGTAGGAGATACGGGGGCTCAGCACTGCTCAGGGCAACAAACCAAGCCTTAGGGGAGGGAATACCCTCAGCAAGTCACAAATGAGGTCCAAGCCAATCCCCTCTGTATGACGACAGGCCCAAGCAAGCTCTTTAGCTCACTTGCCTATGTTTGACACTTACATGGAGAAGGGGAGTCCTGTCACATACATTTGGGCTGGAACTAGCATACAGCGCTTTTTTCTTTACACATTTAAGGTCTGTTATCTTTCTTCCCTTATCTCTATAGGAACTCTGTTTCAGAATTTTATCTCCTGTCTTGATATTTAAAAGGAGCCTTTCCTGAATTATCACAACTGTGCATTTGACAGAACATATCCATCTAGGTCACAAACTTATTTATACTGGGTAGTGCCTCACTGGCCACTAATCACTTTGTACTACGTGCTATACAAAAGCTTAACTGAGACTCTTCCCATCCTAGAAAGCTTTCAACCCAAAGATCAAATCCTAAAGATAGCACGGGCTTCATTAGTCCTGAGACTCAGGAACTTGGAAATCTGCTTTACTCCCAGGGGTATATTTAAGCACCTGTATACATGCGAGTGCAATTATGTACAGATACAGGTAGGTTGTACTCACCAGTTTTATCGGTGAAGGATTGATTGTAATCCATGAATACACATACTCTCCATGATTTAGACCCTGGCCTGGTCAGTGCTTCCACACATCTGCTCACTCCCATACACCCTGAATTCACTGTTATTCAGAAAAAAACAGCAGCATTCTAGCTACAATTAGAATTTAGCATTGGCCTAAAGGAAGGCTTTGATGCAAATAAGCCACTGGGAGCAGGCAAAAAGAGGACATTTCAGCTCAGGACACTGCTTTATCATGCACCCCTTTCTGTTTAGCACACAGGGCTGCTCCTTAGTCCTAAGGACTGTAACATCTCAGCTCCTCACATTGCCCTAGCAGACTTTATTAGCAGCAGGTGCCAAGAACCACATACTCTGCTAGAATTCCCATACCAACAGCAATGATCCATCAGAGAACTCAATACCCTTTCCCTTGAGAAAGTTCCAAATATCTTATGATGGTTATTACAAAGCATCCTTCCTCAAGGTTGCACATTAGCCCTTTTCTTCTCAAAGACCTGTTCGCCCATGGTTATTAACTTGAGTTTTTTCCTTTGAGTATAAACAAGAAAATGTTTTGCTTCTTATGATACCAACTTTAGGAAGCTGGAAGACTAGAAAGTTGTTACCTAGTGCAGAGCATGGACCAATGCCATAGTTTGGGGTACAGAGCGCAAGGTGGGGAAGCATCAGAAAGAGACTTTCCAGCATTTCATTTCTGCCTGGTGGTACCAATAAAGGTTCCTTTGTGAGGGGTAGACATGGTTTTGGCCTCTTAATCTGTCTAGAGGTAAGCACGGGCTGATACTCGCAGTGCAGTTGGGAGAGTAAGCTTGTCTAGTACCATCTATTGGATACATTTACTGAGTGTGCATTTTTTCATGTCTGCACATTCAGGCTTACATATAGAATTCAATTCTCAGTTTAAACACAGAGCTGCGATTCAATCACTGCAACCTAGCAAAGGAGACTTCTGTGCAAGACTGAGCAGATTTATCTCATCAGAATTCATCCTACAGACATTTGCTACTGTTAGTTACAAGACTCTTCAGTAGTAAACTACGGGATGAAATTTGGACTCCTACCTGCAGTTCTTCAGGTCTTGAAATATAATTTCAAATGAGGAAAAAATAAGACTAGGCAAACACCTTTTCTTGTCTAACATGACATCACTTACCAATGGCATTTGGATATAATCTGTAATAAACAGTCATCAGTACACTAGCACCGCCATAAACTTTTGGCAAAATAAGAGGATGGGGTGGGGAGTCTGTATTAGCTACCATTTCACTGCTTTCTATTTCTTTGCATGACCCTTTCACTGGCATGACTCATGTAGGTAGAAAGTGGAATTCTTAACCAGTAAAAACAGAATCAGACGCATGAAAATGATAAATATTGCTTTATTAAATTACTTTTGTACTCCCCCCCCCCCCCCCCCCCCCGCCATAAACTTTTGGCAAAATAAGAGGATGGGGTGGGGAGTCTGTATTAGCTACCATTTCACTGCTTTCTATTTCTTTGCATGACCCTTTCACTGGCATGACTCATGTAGGTAGAAAGTGGAATTCTTAACCAGTAAAAACAGAATCAGACGCATGAAAATGATAAATATTGCTTTATTAAATTACTTTTGTACTCCTACAAAGAAATTTTCTGATTTCCGTTACAGAATTAAATGAAGGAAATTCATTGCTGTCTCTGCAGTTATCTAAATTTAGATACAAAAGGTTGTAAAAAGACCAGCCTATTCAAGTTACATAAAAAAGGCAGAGAATAGACAAGTTCCCTCAGGAATCTTGAGGCTCAGAAATATAAAGTCCTATAATACAATGAAATTAAGAATTCAGCAATGTGTTGAACAATTGTAAACTGTAACTGCACTAGTGGACCACATTATTCAGCAGTTTCCTTAAAGGTATGAACTGTGAACTGAACAAAAAGTGTAGCTGACACAGCAGACCTCATTTAGTTGTTCTCCCTTTCACTCCCTCCAAGTAAAAGTTGTGAGATCAGCATTCAGCATTTACATGATAGGAAGGAAACTTGCCTCCATAAATATCAGAAATTTCTCCATTCCATAACTATTTATATAAAGTAACTAGCTGTTACAAATCAGTTTCAAGTAAAACAGGTGGCTGAGGCAAAAATAATCAAAATCAGATCATACACAATTTTACTGTAAATACAGTAATTTGAAAGATAAACACATAACCATAGCACTGACAGGATATCAATGCTGCTGTATTATAGACATGATGTGTCAGTAGAAAATTAGGATGTCTATTATCAAAATCGAGGACATTCATTCCAGTCTCTGGTAATCTAATCTTAGTGCAAAACAGATGCTAAGACGTATTTAGCAAAAAAGGTGATACATTTAAGGCCAAAAATTTGTTCAGTCATCACTATCGCTTCCAGATTCACTCAGCTGCAAGTCATTTCCTAGAAGAAAGAAAGTCATCATATTAGTCATTTTCAAGGAAATACTTTTCTTCTTTCAAGAGATTCCCTTTCCCAATTAAAGGTTTACAAAAACTAAAACCAAACAGGTCAGGGGGGTTGGACTAGATATCTTTAAAGGTCCGTTCTAACCCAGACTATTCTATGATAGGAAAATGAAGAGGTGTAGAACCAAACTCCGCAGTGACAGAACCTTAGAGAGATCGCTTTCCTACAATTTTAAAATCTTGGCAAGGAAGCCATTAGCTTATTAGCCACAAATGCATTTATTTAATATCACCAGATCACAAAAGACAACACCTAGCTATCTTTGCCACCCACATTTTCATGCTTCATAAGTGGGAAAACTGCTGGTGAATGCAGTTTTGTGAAAAACAAGTTGTTGTTGTTTTTTTTTTTTTTAAACACATCTGAATGCTACTCAGCTGTGCTTGAAAACAAAGTGGTGTCTCAATCAAGAAGAGCAGCTCTTTGATGTACCATTTAAAGATGTATCAGCAACCTACTATTTCAAACAGGTTTTGGAACAAGTGAACAAACAAAACGTAAAAAGAAATTTTACACAGCACTTTAATTTGGTGGTGGCTACATGTGTTTCAAAATGGGGAAGTAAGAAGAAAGACTACGTTATGCTTGCAATGGATGTCCATAAGCTTAGGCAGTGGGAATCTTTCCAGGATGACAGATAACTAACAAAAAATACAGCTGCATACTATACAGAATCTACATCATATCTAGCAACTTCCCACGCATTTTTAAGAATTTGTTCCAACTAGTATGCTTTTATTCACACCTCCATTGCCAAACGACCATTAAAAGAAAAAAAAAAAAAAGGAATGCATCTCAGGTCATGGAAATGGCCTAAAAAGCAAAGAAAAGTCACTGAAACTGAGTAGGCACACTATTTTCACATGTCCTTTCCTCAGCTGCAGCATCCTTCACAGATCACTTTTGCAGATGGATAAAAAAGTAACCTCGAGAGGGTAAACCCAACAAGACACTCAGACTGGATCTTTTGTTATCAGGCATATCATTTCTGCCAGAACACTGAAGTCTTTAAGATGGCTGCATTTAGCCTTCTTTTGTTTTCCACTATGTCATCACTAAAGCTTAGAAAGTGGTACATGGTTCTCTGCAACAAAACAGAAAACACTTTATATAAGACAAGAATAGTGAAGATGGCTGTTTCCAGCAATCTTTAAAGTACTACTGTAGACAAGTTTTTTCCAGTCGTCTATATAGAGACATGTACAGCCGTATTATTTTAATATAAATTTAAAAAGCAATTTTGAAAGAACAAAATCAAGTAATTTGTCAATAAATATTCAGGACAGTATATTATCCTGAGAAATAATATTTCAAGGCAGAGAGTGGCATTAGTAAATTAAACTCATGCATTTATCACTCAAAGGAAAACTTACAGTGAATTCTTAGAAATCCCAGCCCTGTTATGCACTACCTACTTTACGAGAGGACTAGGAGTACGAACAAGAAGATAGCCTTCCAAATAGTGATTCTGCAGCCTTCAAAAGTTATTTCAACATAGTTAATAGAAATTACACAAACCCTATGACACCAGCCAAAAATGCCAGTGCTTGTGAAAACCAGCAGATGGGAAAAGCAAGAACTCCAAGTTCCAGAGTCAGAAATAATGCATTAGGATTTACTTCAGGGAAAACTTTCTGCCCCATTTTTATAACCCCACCTCCAAAAAACACCTTCAGAGAGATGGCAAAATAACACAGACTAGAGTTGGTAGTTTTCAGATGGGTTTGGTGCAAGAATGGAAAGTTCATTTAAGGACTAGGACTCTGAATAAGCATCTAGACTCTATTGCACTTAGGAGGCAGCAATAAAGTGGGGAAAACTGTTGAATTCAGTTGTCACAGTGCCAATTGCTTATTAGCAATATTAATTGGGGAAACAGATTGCACTGCAAATTACGACATTTCCTAAACTTTTAAATCAGTGACTACAATACGTTCAATTGAATTCTTGGGAGTTATAGGGGATGTGGAAACTCATAGGAGTGACCTGTGTTTCACAGATCTTAGTGATCACACCAACACCAAACTAATACAAGGGAATATTATTTAATGACTAGCTGCTTGTACCAGCACTGAGTATCAAAAGAGAAGTGAAGTTGTGCTGAATACCATGTACATAACACAAGGCCCCAGAATAGCCAATCTATGCTGCTTTTTCTTTGGAAAGTTACTTTATTTAACATAACTCTCATTTAAACAAAAAGTAGACATAAAGCAACATATGATCAAATATTTATGAAGAACAGATTCATTAGTGCCACCATTTACAAACTTTGTTATAAGGCAAGTTGTGAGCCTATATAATCAGCTTCTGAAGGTAGAAAGGGGAAGAAGCAGTATTTTGGGGGTGAGGGGCAGTCTTGAGCCCCGGATTCCTGAAGGGGTAGATTATGTATATCTGGCAGAACTATTTGGTTACCATGCTCTAGACACCACCTCCTGTGTTTTCCAAGTTCCACAAATCCTCAACTGTATGATTGCTATATGCAAGATGAAACGCTGCTCTCTAAGCCTTCCCCCAGCCTTCTGCCTGCACACAGCAAGCCAAAGGAAAACTTCACTAATTACCCAGTACAGCCCTGATTTTACAGAGGTGCACAAAACTAGTCATGCACATAAGCAGTCAAACCTCAAAACAGGATTAGACAAGCAAACAGCTTGTGCTGACATTTGTTGATTCAATGTTTTATTTTTGTAAAACATTATTTGAGATGGAAGAAATGACTGTACAGGATCCCGACTGAGAACTCTTGCCATTCAAGCTAGAACCACGTGCTATCCATTTAGTTTCTCCAGGTTTCACTCTCCTGCCAAATACCCTCAGCAAGGGAGCTAGAGAAACATTCTCCTTGAAAGTAACTTTGTTGATCTCTGTCTAGTTGAAGAGTATTTTAAGCGTTAACCATAGTGGAAGTTGGGGACAGAATCGTTTTAAGCAGTAAAGAGATCTGAAAACCGTAACAGAAGTAAATGGGATTAAGCTAAAGATCTAGGCAAGCTCAGATAGTCAAGCCCAAGGCTTGATGCTACAGACAGAGGTTCTACCTATCAATGTGGTTCTCGAGCACCATCAAGCCACCAACTTCCCCTGTAATAGTTTTGATGTCATCATGTTTTAAGCAGCGTTTTCTCACTATGACTGTTGGAACTGGTGGACTTGGCCACCTGTGCTTGTATTTCTCAGTGGAAGCTTTGCCAGCTGGGATTCTGTCACTGGGGATAGAGCTTAATCTCATTTTCATAACAGTTGTATCTAAAGCATGAAGAACGGGAAATCCCATTTGTGAATAAGGGTTGAAATAAATGGCACACTCTAAAGTTATGCAAATTATAAACATGAAGACATTGTTCTCTACAGTGACAGTAAAATGAAAGCAGCATTTAGTCCTTTGCACAAGAAGTCACAGGACTTTTCAGTCTGATCTTATCTGTTAATGCAGTACATAAATAACCAGCACAGATACTTAATTAAAGTATTTAAATACTAGCTACAAAAAAAAACCTGTTCATGTTATCCATTAAGTACTGAAATAAAAGTAGATCTGCCAGAGTCTAAAATTTCAGTGTAAGAAGTTTGCATATAAATGATAAACCTTAAAGATCTTAGGCTGCAAACCAGGGTTGATGGGAATCTCTTCAAACCAAGAGCCTGCAGCTAAGCACCTAATTAAAAATGTACTCATTTTCGAAGAGTCACCATAGCTGAATACTAACTTCTATGTCTGAATACTCCTGCTATTTAGGTAGCAAGCTTAAGATTCTCTACCTAGTGGGTTCTTTTTCTGTCCAAACTTTCCTTTTTTGAATACACTGAGCATTCAACTCCAGGCTGCGCAGCAACCACTTCTTGAAGAATATCACAACTACTCTTCAAATTACATTTTTAGTTGCCTGAACGGGTGGAATAAGTTAATATCACCTGAAAGCAAATCGCCTCCTTCCTTATACACAAAGGACAGTTTTGCCATGCTGTCCAGTGGAACAGTGCCATGAATAATTGTAACTGAAGTAGCTAAGAATACACCATCTCTTCTGTAATTGAGAGTGTTGCCAGTATAGTATCTTTCCCATAGTTCTACCCAAGAAATTATAAGCATATGTTCTGGGAGTGCCCTGTTAGTTCAAGTATTTTCAATATAAAATTACTGTTCTCCAGTCCCAATGTATATAACTGGGAGGAAGCCAGAAGAGCTTAGGAAATATTTTCGACTGCATCAGCTTTAATTTAATATCTCTGGGGACCAAGAACCTTCTAGCCCAGTGTCTAATTCAGACTGCTGCTGAACAATCAAACCCTAGCATCGCTTCCCACAGTTTTAATTATAACAGAGACATACTTAAAAACAATATGGTTTCCTTTCAGAATCTTGATGTCTGGAATTGTGCACTAAGAAAAGAACAGCCTTTGTACTTACGTAGTGTATTCATCATATGACCACTGCTCTCTTGGGATCTGTTATGACTGGCATCTTTGTCAGGGACAGCCTGTTGTGGTATGGCAGACACAGTAGGCTGTGGCTGCAAATATGGCATTGATATAGGAAGAGAGGGCTTCGTTTCCTCGTCTTCAGAATCACTAGAACTATTTTCACTACTTGATGAAGAGGACGAAGAACTTTTAGAGTCAGATGAACTGTCAGAGCTACTCAGCTGGTCCATGATACTGGCTTCTGCTTTTAGCTCTGCAAACAATATGATTTGTTTCTTAGTTAACATTCATCATAATTGAAAATAAGGAGGGAAAAAAAAAATTATAAAAAAGAAAAATCAGCAACAGAAGTCAGGTACATGCATTACAGTAACTAAAAAAACCCAAACAAAACCAAACCAAAAAACGCCAGAACTCTCCAGAACAAAGAAAAGGGCACAAGCAAGCATCCAGCCTGTCATGTGGTTTTCTTCTATCATAGCTGGGGCACTTTCTCCCTTTCAAGCCAAGCATTAGAACAAGGGTGACTGTGAACCCAAATGCTAACCCCACATTCCACAGGGTAGTGCATCCCACATAGCCTTTAATTTCTGCAACTAGCAAGTCTTCTGTATTTTCCTTAGCACCCCCGAAGACGCCTTTCACTGACTAAAAACTGCAGTTACAAATCACACAGATAAGTTAGCTGTAAGATGTCTGCAGCTGCACTCAAAATGCCTCCCAGCAGTTCAGCATTACAATCAATACGCTTGTTTGGACTATGTGACATTTTGCTCAAAACCAGGTTAAGCATGAAGAACATCCAAAGGAACCATCCACGGTTTACTATTAGGAAGATTTCACCAAATCCTCGTTCTCTTTATAGATTTGGGGGTGGGGAAAAAAGCTAGACCAACATGAGGTAGACAAGAAATACTGGAAATTAACAGATCAAACTGACTCAACCAACTTGCATTCTTGATGAAATAACTCACCTGACTACAATATTTAGGAGAGTATAACTGGATAGATCATGCTGCACACTATGCATTTTTGATATATACCAGCTGAAGTCCAACATACAGAGGAAGTTAAGTTTTGCAGAAAGGGTACACATAATAATTGTGCAAAATAGGGGTGCTGCTGAAGTGAGAAGTCTGAAACAGACCACTGAATCTTGAGGAGTTACCCAGAGCGCAGAAGTTCATCATTATACAAGATTGTAACTACCCAGACATTTGTTAAGATGGTCTTACAAGCACTTGGAGTACTTCAGGAACAGCTTTGATATAGCAGACGTAAAAAGCAAGTAGGAGATTGGCTCATCTCACTTCACCCAATACAGAAGAACAGGTTGAAGATGAAAGTCACCAAGATGCAAGGATGGCTCAGAGCTTAATCAAGAGAAGAAGGGAGAACAAAAGAATAAGCTTCAACACAAACTTCCATGAAGCCTTCCAATTCTGAGTTATCAAAGGCTACTCTAAAGGAAAGGTACTTAGGCCAGTACCTTATCAAAGACCAGTCTAAGGGGAAATGGTGTTCAGGAAAAATGGCACCTGAAATAGTGCAGCTATGGCTACAAGGACAAACTAACCCAATGCCAAGGAAGAACAGAAAGTACAATAAAAGACCATACCGTCTGACTCAAAAATAAGGAAAGAGAAGGGGCAGGGGGGGAGGAAGCACCCTCCTGTTACTAAGGTCATGTATAAAAGAACAGCTTAAGGACAGAAAAGAAGACAGAAAAGCTAAGGCAAAAATTAGGATGCAGCTAGCAGAACGATCAAGAATTCATTTCAAAATTAATTCTAGAGAAGAAAGGCCAAAGAAACAACTGATCTACCACACATCTGGAGCTGTAAGCTAACTGAAAGATACCACTCAAGTCCTACGCGCTTAATTCCACTTCCTCCCTGCTCTCACCAATGTCTAATAAGAGAAAAATTTTAAGTGAAAGGCTAACAGTTAATACCAAAAACTGAGGAATAAGATCTCTGCCTTGAATTTTGACGTAATTTAATCTGACAGAATTTAAATTAAGTATTTTCAAACAGTGAAGGAAGGGCTGTATGTATACTAGAGGACAAAGGTAGAGTGATCTTTCCCCCACCCAAGAAAACAAAGTTAGTAACAAGTTCAAGGTAGTGTACTTAAGCAGGAATAGGCAGTTACACAACCATGGGATGAAGAATGATTAAGTAGGCAACACTTCTGAAGAGCCTGTGAGTTACAGTGGATCACTACGCACAGTTCTACCGCACCATGCTGCTGCGGAAATGACAAGCATTACACTGGGACGTGATACTATTTGGTCTTTGTGTGTAAAGATGAATAGTACCTGTAAGACAGTCTTCTTGCTCAACTCAGCACTGCTAAAACCTTAGCTGAAACAGTAAATGTATTTAGGCACTATACTTAGGAAGTTTTTGGACTCGTCATAAGACAGTGCAAGAAGAGTGACAATGAATCAGGGATCTAGAAAACTTAACTTCTAATGAAAGATTGAACCAGCTGGCATCATTTTGCATAAAGAATGGGAAAGACATAGCAGCTTCTGAGTACGTGAAGGACAGCTCACAAGCAGCAGTGTAATCTGGTGTATACTTGCATGATAAATATGAAAGTAGTAATGGGCTTACTGTCAGATGATTTATTAGGAGGAACCTGAACAGTAAGGAGAGCAAAGCCCTGGAATGGACTGCCAGAGAGAACACAGGATCTGTCACTGAAAGGCTTTAAGAACAGGTTAAAAAAATTATGTCAGAAATCTGACCTTAGGACAGAAGGATGGACTAGATCACTTTAAAAGGTCCCTACCATCCCTATTTGTCAATTATTCCGCGTTCTTTAGTAGTACTCAAAATTGGACTGGCACTACATGAGAGTTTGATACATGTTGGCAGCCACTTTGGTGACTTACAATATGTTTGACACCACCAATTCCCCCCAAAACAACAGACCACCAAGAAAAAGCATCATTTTATTCCATGAGCTCAAGTACTCCTTCCTCTTTGCAACCTTAGATGTATTCTAGTACTGTTCTGTAGTATAGATTTCTGGTCAGAGTTTAAAACCAATGGGAAAAAAAAACACCTTCATAATGACATATCTAAAAAAATCTGTTTAAAGGAATTCAGAACATCTTGGGAGGCAGATGTCAACTCCAGTCAATGAAACTGCCACCTGTCAGCATTTTTGTAGCAAGTAATTACCACCTGCCATCTTCCTTGTCCTCCAGAAGGAAGTAAGGCCTCCTATTAAGTGAAATATGAGTGTCACACCAGAGTCTCTCAAGAATACAGTACATAGCACTGTTCAAGGGTTGATTTATGCAGGTTTTTAGCTGTCTTTTTCATTGGAACCTCATCTTTCACAGGTCTTATCCAGTAATTTAAAATTTATTTTGAGTTGTAAAGCACTGTAACCTATATGTTTTCTGGGTGCAGAGAAAGAATGAGGAGCGATGTCAAAATGGAAGCGACTCAAGTAGCAGTGGAAGACAGAATCGAGAAGAGAGAGCAGTGAGATCCTTGGCATTACTAAGCCTAATGGTTCATCTGATTTTTTTACCTTAGCAAGTTTCAAATACTGCTTTGTTACCACTTGAGCCAGAGTGGTCATTTCCATATGAGGGTAAAGTGCTTACATAATCAGCTTCTAGTGTGAATCTCAAACAAAAAAAAAAAAAAACCCCAACCCAAAACCCACACAAACAAAAAACCTTGGCTCTTAAAAACTAGTTGCTAGTGAAGAGCAAAGTTTCTGAAACTTATGTGACAGTGGAACTTACCTCGTTCAATATCATCCATAGGAGAAGACGGGAACATCTTTTCTTTTGGTGGAGAATTTTTAACGTTGTTTGGAACCTTAGTTGCATTTCGCATTTGCTGCTGTTGCTGCTCTATGCGAGACTGGACTTTACTGCTTCCTTCAGCTCTGTGTGTAAAAGCAAAAGATTTTTAATTACTCTAGAAGACAAGATGCAAGGAAAATGGCAAGAATACAGGGGATACAGTACCTTAAGTTATGGAATCATCTGTCATGCCTTTCCAAATAGCATCATTAGATTTCTAGGTACGTTATTATACTGGCATATAATTTTATATAGATGTATTAAAAATTGTTTTTTAATACAGTGCCAATAACTTTTTAAGCCTTTGTCAGTTGATTTGTTTTTATACCTGGCTACCCAGGATCACTTAATAATAATTCTGCTGGAAATTACTTATATGGACTCAGCAGCAGAAAAAAAAAAATTCAAAAACTTGGTATGAGAAAAACAAGCCATTAATATTACTGAAACATGTCACAGAATTCATCTTTTTTTATTTTCTCATTTAGAAGTCAGAAGGCAGTAAGCAAGCTACCTTCCAAACAGATATTTTTGCCTCCCTCTAAACTCATCAGAAAATAGTTACCATCTCTTTCAACAATGTGACAGTTTTTAGTTAAAAAAAAAAAAAAAAATCTCATTTCTTCCGCCAGTCAAGACTCGAAAGCTGTGAAGTCAGTATGCTCAGAAAGCAGGCTTTTCACTCTATTGAACAAGGCCACATACTTTCTAAAAATTATGTTTTGCTAAAAATAGTAATGGGTAGTTATGTATCTCAATTTAGACTCATTAACAAATCGATTTTCACAATGAGTAAAGCACAGTTGTTTCTCCTGTAAATCACCCACCTGGTTTTTTTCACAGTGATGTTGCTACTAAGTTTCTCTAGGCGACATTCTCCAGTGTCATGGTTGATAATTAAGATACATTCTTTTAGGTAAGGCTTCTTTGAGCCCTTGAACACAGTCACTGGTGGAGTTGAGCCCTATTAAATCAGAAGTCCAGCAAGTGTTACTACCATAATCTTTTTTTTTTTTCTTAGAAACAGCAATCCATCACAGTGATGACAAGTTCACTATAAGCAATCATTTCTAGCCTTTAAAAGTGTTATCGGTTAATTCAAATTAGATTCACAGTAGCCATGACCAAAAGCAGCTGGTGACTGACCGGAACAGGATTTCACCCAGCTTAGCTTAGTTTGAAACTGATTAAATGCTTATTTCCCAATGAGAGCATGCTCACTGTAGGACTCCTTTTACCAAAATGGGTTTCAGTTACCATATCAGCAGAGCAGTAAAGCATGGCAGGTAGTAAATTTTCCCTTTCCAGTCTTTCCTGCTTTAGAACTGCACTAGAGCAGTAAATACCAAGGGGTAACTTGCACTGCCAACATCGACATGAAGCTTTTCTGTGTACGCAACACTTCTGGGTCATCCTACAGCATATTTCCAATGCGGTGAATACGCTTAAAGTTACAGCACAGCTGTTTAACCTTTAGGTCTTCTGTAATTTTACATTCTTAGAGCAATTGTTTTTCTACTCTAAAAATCACACAAGCAGCTCTGAAACAGCACTGAAACTTCATATCCTTCTATATTCAGTATATACTTATGACAACAAAATAAATCATTCCCTTAGGCCCGCCACTCTTCAGCCACCCCACTCACCTCAATATTTGGCAGTGTTATCGTCACCTGTTCACCTTTACCAACTTCAAGGTCTCCTTCACAGGACATATCAATAGATGCAGGCTTAAAGTCATCTAAATATAAAACCAAAGTGGATTATTTACAGGCTTTTCAGGAATCTTATGAATGTAGACACCTTTTAATTGCAGTTGGAAGCTATTAAGTTAAAGCCTTTTTTGCTAGTGTATCATCTACCATTCCCCCGAGCAGATCATTCCATAAGTCAGCATTATTCAAAGTCAAAATGGTTTTCTCAAGATTCAGTGTAAGTGTTAACACCTTTCAGTTAAAATTAGAAAAACGCTTTTAGGTTTTAATGGTTAAAGAGGCTGAATGAGCTGTGCTATATTTCAAAAGATAAATCATCACATAATTACTGTCAGAAAAATCAATAAATAGTTCTTGAAAATGTCGATCCCAAGTGTGGGAGATGTAGACAAGTGACTAAAAATGCAAAAAACAACATCAATGCTCAAATCCATTTCTGTATCCTTATGAATGTAGACACCTTTTAATTGCAGTTGGAAGCTATTAAGTTAAAGCCTTTTTTGCTAGTGTATCATCTACCATTCCCCCGAGCAGATCATTCCATAAGTCAGCATTATTCAAAGTCAAAATGGTTTTCTCAAGATTCAGTGTAAGTGTTAACACCTTTCAGTTAAAATTAGAAAAACGCTTTTAGGTTTTAATGGTTAAAGAGGCTGAATGAGCTATTTCATATTTCAAAAGATAAATCATCACATAATTACTGTCAGAAAAATCAATAAATGAAAATGTCGATCCCAAGTGTGGGAGATGTAGACAAGTGACTAAATGCAAAAAAAACAACATCAATGCTCAAATCCATTTCTGTATCCATTTCCAATTTTACTGTAACATGCATGTCAGAAGCTGACCAAAACTTGGGTTAAAAATCAATAAATAGTTCTTGTAAATGTCGATCCCAAGTGTGGGAGATGTAGACAAGTGACTAAAAATGCAAAAAACAACATCAATGCTCAAATCCATTTCTGTATCCATTTCCAATTTTACTGTAACACGCATGTCAGAAGCTGACCAAAACTTGGGTTTCAGTATATTTATTTTTGTCAAAAGTGAAATTACTTCCCAATTAAATATTAATTTTCTTTTTGTCTTTTTCAACATCTAAAGTATTGATTAAAATAGGTTTTAAACAAAAGAAGATATCAATTTCCGGTCCTTCTCAAAAATCTGAGACATTGAAAATAAGCATGTATTCAGGCATCAGCGCTGCTGCTATGTAGCAAACCATTAGCTATAAAGTATTATTTCCACCACAAACGAATTGGGAAGGGCTACAGCTAAAAGGCCTGCCTGCACAGATCTAGAGAGATAGGACAACATCAAGAGGCTCTGCGAGGCACGTGGTAACAGATGTGGGTTTGAACCCGTGGTTCCAGCAAATGCAGGCGCGGGGCCAGTCTCGCACCCCGGGGACGTCCGGTGCCCTGCCTCGCACGCTGGGGAGAGGCACCCTGTTGCAGCTGAAAAGAGGCACGGAGGGACCAGGCACGTAAAGGGGACCCATTAGACGGCATGCTCCCCGGCCACAGCACGGCACGCGTTCCTTGCCTCTCCACCTCTCACGTCACCCGCTGCTGGTCACAGGCAGCAGCACTCTGTTACAGCTGGGGAGCTTCGCAGTTCAACAACACTGCCTGTACCCCACTGGCCAGGCGGCACAGACCACAGCTGGGAGCCCTGGCTCCAGCTTGCACACCAACCGGGCAAGAAGACCAAGCTTCAAGAGCTGGTGGGCAGGACTATGCACACAGCAGAGGGCTTTGAGCTAAGACACAGGTAACAGCCCCTGTCAGCCTTGTTTGCGGCAAACCCCCACACGTCATCTTACAGGGATAAGCGTGAAATAGTTCCAAAGTTTCTCATCGAATTAGAGAATGTTTGCTTTAATATACAGCCACTGGGTGGTTAATACTTTAGAAAATTAAGATACTGACTCCAGTGTCCATAAACGGACTTCTGATCTTAACTTTTAACCAGCAGATGCCTTCCCCTTTACTCATTTGTTAACAAAAACTTCAGCTGTCAGAGAAGAATAATTTCTGACATTTGATAGAACTGATGAACATGCCAGTTTCTATGTCTCATTTGTTGGAAAGGGAGAGAGATTTCAAAACAGATTTCAGAACAAATCATCAAATTACAGGAGTCAGCAAGAAATCGTAAGGGCAGGAGGTACCAGACGTGTTTTTTAGTCCTCTTCAAAATTAGGGTAAATTTCAAGTTACAGCATTTGTTTAAACCCATTTATAGCTTTTGCCCGCTCCCTCCCCTCTCCCCCCCTCCCACAGTTGCAGACAATCCTACTAAGTGCCATTCCATTTGCTCACAGAAAGCACGTTACCCATCTCGCTGCGCTGCATGAAAGCATACGGGACATTCTCCAGAGAACGTACGCGAGACTGAATCTTGGGGATCAGTCTATAAATAATGAGACGTCAAAACCAGAAGCAGCAGTCCTAAATTACCAAACTATAATCCTGAGAGCATTTGTTTCCTAGCTACCCTCAGAATCTTTGAGCACACACCTCTCTAGATAGTAATTATGTACTCAGGGAGGGTATACTAGCTTTGTGATTAATACTGCCTTTAACCTTTGATTGCTGAATTGTACTTAACTTCTAAAAACTAAGCACAAGGAAAGAGGGCAAAGCCAGAGCTTCAGCCCAATTCTGTTTCCAGCAGAACTGCATCGAGACACTATTCTGGATGCAGAAGGCCTAAAAAGTGAAGTTAGTGCCCAGAAAGTAGCGAGGGGCAGTACTGGGGTACAACGGCCGTACACCTCACCAGCAACACGCTCTCGGGAGCAACTGCAACCTGATCTGCACCGCTCCCGAGGTCCCGGACCGGCACCCCAGCCACAGGGACTCGGTTCCCAGGTGTGCCCCAGGATCCCGGGACGAAGGCAGGCAACTCATTCCGGCTTCCCGGGCCCTGCCTGTGCAGCCGACTAGTATTTCGGCTCCCATCAGGCTACCGGTACGACCTGCCTTACCGAACAGATAAGCTCCTCCGGAGACAGCGCTTCGGTGCCTGCCCAAGCGAGGGGCCCCGAGCCCGGCCGCAGCACAAGCCAACCCCGCGGCAGTTTTGCCACGCTGCCCTTCTCCTCCCCCAGCGCCCGGCCGCCTGCCACGCCACGCTCTCCCTCACACCGATGCCCGCCCGGGCCTGCTCCGACCCATCCTCCGCTCCCGCCCGCTCGGCCTGCGAGCAAGGCCAAGCCGGGCCGCGGCACCTGCCCGGCCAGCGTTCCCGCCCCGGCAGCACCCGGGCCCCCCCGGGGGGGGGAGCTGAGGGACTGC
>NW_008794888.1:9255336-9281098 GCF_000699145.1 Aptenodytes forsteri | reverse complement strand
CATCGGGACCGCCACTGGCGGAGGCCGTGGGGGCACTGAGGTGACTCTGGTGGGAGAGGGCACTTACCCCTCGCCGCCCTGCCGGCGGGCAGCGCCCTTCCGCGGCCCCTTCCCCCCCCGCCCGCGGCTGAGGTGCTGCTGGCGGCCCTCAGAGAGGCCTCTCACGCTGCCCGCCCCGTAGGGCCTCTTTCGGGCTGCCCTGCTGGAGCCCCGCGCTGCCGGCAGAGCCAGTCCCGCTGCCCGCGGCCTCGAGAGGCGACGTGAGGGAGCGTGGATGGGGCTTCCTCCATGTTTGTTTCCTTCCTTAGGGGGAGACTTGCAGCCCGAGGCGCAGAGCAGAGCGTGAGCTTCCAGCTGATGGTGCAGGAGCTGGAGGTTTGATGGAAGTAGTGGCGTAAGGACCCCACGCCTACACCGAAACAATTAAAAAGGGAAAGAGGCCTGAATCGATGGTATTGCGGGCCTCTCTCTGTTTCCTATGGCCAACGCACCCAGTGCGGGCCTGGCAGCTGTGGACCCCCGGGTACTGGCCTTAGCTGCTCAGGTCACTGAGAGCAGAGAACAGGACATCCCTCTGCTACTTCTGAAGTTAAAGGGTAATTAATACCGTTTCTAAAATAAAAGGATGAGGTAGTGAAGTATGGGCAGCCCTTCGTCCTTCTGCTTCCTTAAATACAGAAGGTTTTTCTGAATATTTCTGGCAGGGCTGGAAACTGTAAGGTTGATTATATGGCTTTTCCTGAGAGTGGTATTGAGTGGCATTTGGCTTGGCAACAATAAGGAGGAGGAGCTGGGGAGCAAATGGAGAGGAAGTCTTTTCTCCCTCTCAGCTGTCACCATGTTTGTAAGACCCCTGCTGATGTGGGCAAGGATCTTACACTTGGTCAAATGATTTCTCCCAGTGCTTTTGGGTAGAGAGCCGGAGTGGCCATCAGTGTTCAATTTTTAAGTCTTAACATAGAAATGCAATCACGAGCTCCTGCGTGACTCCCCATCTTTTCTTTTGCCACATAGCCACTGCTCATGGAAACAGTAGAAACAAGTTAGGTCCTGTTCTAAATTGGGATGTAATTATAAGGAAGCTATATGTTTCACAGTGGTTGTGGTTTTATCTGGCCTAGGAAATCATACAAATGAGCTATATCCCAGGTAATGTATGTTTTACTACTAAATGTGTAATGAAAAAATGGAAACCTAAGTTTAGCTATCCTTCCCAGTTGTCATATAATCTAACAAATGGATTGTAGTTGTAGGAGGGAAAAATGCTGACAAAATATTTTATGCTGTTAGCACTTTTAGAATTACCTTAATCCTGGCTCTGTGCACACATATTCCTCTTATGTTTTGGAAAAAGAAAAAAAAATCTTGCATATCAGAATCTTATGCTCCTCTTTGTCTCTCTCCTGCTTTCTTCCCACAGGAATTTTAAATAGTGCTTCCTTGGGATCTGAAGAATCCAAAAAAATTAAGCAAGATATATACGATTATGATCTTACTCAGTACTGCATGCTGGTCCTCAGACAAGACCACTCTCAACTGCGTGGAGGCTGGGCTACTGCTGCCCAGCTAGCAGAGATACTAAGGTAAAAAAAATTGCTAAGAAGTTTTCTTCTTGTTTTCTTTCTGGCCTTTCATCTTGCTCTTTTTCTTTTCAAGCTGTAATACGTTGGCTCCCATCCAGAACAAGGCTTGTTGTTCAGGAAAGGCCAGGGTTAAAGTGCAGGGAGCAGTCAAGAGCAGAGGGGTCAGGCATAGCCTAATCGGTCCTGTTTAATTCATTCGCATTGTGTTTCACTGAGCTGGGTAAACTGTTTAGTGGGAAAAGTTTTTGTGTTGGCTTTACCTTTTTTTGTGAACAGCACTCATCAGTGTCACGGTTCTTACCCAGTAATTGCTAATTTTGAATTGCAGTTATTTTAAAAAGTTTGTTTACTTAGATTTCATCTTGCAAAAATCTTCAGCCTGATTGACTCACAACTTGGCTTGACTCTGTTTAAATATCTATTTAATATACCTATTTTAAATATCTGTTTACATTTTAAACATAATAGAGGACACAGTTCATACAGACTAGATAACTCGATGTAGAGATATTGTGAGAATGGCATAATTAAGTTTAATTCATAGCTCGTAAATGAGACAACTTTAAACTAAAATCCCCAGTGATCCAATCTCAATCTTCAGTGTCAGGAAAAATAATAAGTTTTAAATTTTCCCCAAGTTGTACTTGATTTTGGCTTAACTAGGGAGCAAAATTCTAAGGCATGAAGCAATTAGGCAACCATCTCTTATTTATGCCATATCTGCGGTATGAATTTTTATCTGCAATATGAATTTTTAATGCCAGGAATTTCACTAAGAGATGCAAGATTTATCACCAGAGTTGTGTGATACTTAAATCATCCCCTATAAGCTATTTCAGTTTGCAGAGAAAACTGAAATTTATTTTAGCTGTGAAAATGTCCTTTTGTAACTAGATGAATTTCAGCTTCATGCCTAGAATTTACTTTCTAAGGGCTTTGGTAAGCAAAGCTTTACGTGTGTGCATTCACAAAAAGCTAACAAAGCCTAGATAGGATGTCAGAAAGCAAAATTCATAAAAGGTTAGGAAGACTTTTGTTGCACTAGTATCAGTGCAGAGTACAGAACTGAAAAACTTCCCAGTTGTAAAACGTGCAGTTTCTTGTAAAAAGTCTTCCAGAAATGACCGACATGTTTGTGGTGGGTAAAATAATAAAACTGAGATCTGAAGAACTGATTTCTAGCCCACATGTATTCCTCAGTGGAAAGTTGTAGACAGACTCGCTGAAGATTTTGTGGTAAGTGATTTTTTTTTTTTAATACATATTTTTGTTGCCTGATCTGCACCCCCTTCATCAGGTTTCCTTTATCAGGTTTTTGTCTACCTTTCTGTTTTGCCTTTTTTTTTTTTTTATCTTTCTGACCATCAGAGCCCTTCCCTAGCATGTGGAACGAGCCTGAATAGATCCTATGAAGCTAAAGGAGAAATGCTTTAAACTGAGACATGCTATAATAAGTAGCAATATACTTGCTGTCTCCAGCCTGCCAGTGATTCCTCTTCCTTTTGAGGCAGCTACCTTGGAGCCAGTCACAGCAGTTAACTGTGGTTCAGTGTTGAATTGTCCCATGCCAGTGAAGCATTTCTTCTCCGATGACGTGACATTCATTCAAAGCTGTTCAAACAGGCCCTCGACTATTCAGGTTGATTTTTTTTTCTTTTTTTTTTTTCCCATTGGAGTCATTGTTGTGTAGGACTAGAGGTGAAAGAAGATCCTGAGGAATTTTACAAGAAATTTCTTCCTTCAGCTATAGACAACCTGCTGTTTTTGGGAAGACGCTTGCAAGCACGATTTATCCGAACAATCAAGGTATTTAAATTTCATAGTTAAAAGAGCAGAGAACCTCTGTAAACTTTCCAAGGTTATGTATTGTGTAAGTAGGATATTATTCTAGGGGCACTGTATTACAAAAATTTATTTTCCAGAAATTACAGTCTTTTTTCTCATGCCTTGGAGCTTTGAAACTGGAATCTGTCATTGTGGAGCATTTGGTCCATTATGTGTGCAAAGCTAGTTTGTTTCCATAGGTTTGTTTAGAGAGTTTGGCTACTACTTTTCGCAAGTCTTAAAGACAGGGGAAAGGAATGCGATTATAAGTAGGATAGAAGAATTAGAGCAGTATGATAGAAAAAAAAGCCTTACAAAAGGCAGCATCCCAGTCACGGTAGTGTCTTTTTAACTTTGCATATAATTAGTTCAGTCTTTGTAATGGCTCTGTTCCCACTGCTTTATTCAGCTTTACAAAAAAGGTTTAGGAAGTCTTAAGACTTTAAATCAGATTTGTTGAAGTTTGTTTTGCCATACAATTTCTGCCGCAAAATTGGCAAAAAATTCCAAAAATGCTCACTGCTTCTGAACCTGCACGTTGGGAACCCTGAAGGCAGACTTTGTAGAATTTTCGGATTTGAACACTTTCTCACATTTCTCTCCCTCTTTGCAGAGAAGAAGGGTTTTGCCCAGCTAGGTTCCCTCATGCTTTTGAATGCATGATTTCTGAGTTCCAGAATCAAAAGAAAAAAACTCAACAAATGAAACCCATGAATAATTTAAATAACCAACCTCATGGATTCTGATAGTTTCTTTTAATATCCCCGTTTCCCCTTAGTATCTCATTTCTTGGCTCACTGGCTTCTTGCACTTAGTCAAAGTTTTCCTACGGAGTATTTTGCTGGACACCACAAACACAATCAATTCTCAGAAAGTATTAGTAGAGTAATGTATTTTCTCTTAGTTCACTGCTTTAGAAGTGCATTTAGTGCTTAAGAGGGAAGCTTCCTGAATGACATCCCAGGAGACTCAGGTCTTATCCGCAATATGTAATTTCCCCCACACTTTCTTATTATGTCTCAGCCTACATGCTACTTGAGTCATGCTTGTGGGCAGAGATTTCTTTTGAATGCAAATGCAGTCTACATTATAATTAGTACTTTGGCTTTTAAAACCTGTGGTCTCGGAGGTGACTGGGCACCCAGACTTGGTGCTTGCTCAGTGGAACTTTGGAAATCCCATTCTACCAGTGGAGATTAGTAGTTTATTATGCCCTCATTTGCTTTTTGCACAAGTCTTTGAAGTCAAGGGAAGCACTGAAATAGCTTTCAGAAACTGACCTATTGCCAAAACACAGAACAGATGATATTACAGCTTAACTTATTACTGTGATTTTGTATCTCTCATTGTCAGTAAGAACAAAATACAAAGTTAAACCATGACTGATGGCTAGGACTTACAGCACAGATCTAGGAATAAGACCTTCCAGAGTTTCATTTCTGGAAGCTCAATTAATGTGGGAGATACCAGGCCAAGTGCTTTATAACAACATTTGTCAGCAATGCAGCACTATCTAAAGCCCCTTTGCTGTTCACACACCAAGATTTTAGATTTCCAGTGGCCTGTGGCTCACACCTGGAATACAGACTCTAGACCATGTGTGTATGTGTGTTCACATATTAAAACCTGGATTCTTCCTGGTGATTTTTTTCCAGTCCAGTGTTATCACAGGGAAGCACATAACATAGTCTGTTTGGCAAACTGATCCAACTTCAGCTTAATAGTGGTTTCGTGTTTGCTCCCAGACCTGCAACTAGGAGGTGCTTCTGAAGCCTCACCATGCCAGTTTTTAGAAACCATTTTAACTGTGTCCTTGGCCACTTTGTACCCTTTTTTTCCTGTGCTCTAAGCTTAAATAATATCTTTCCTGCTTTGTGGATTAAATCTATGATGCATTTGTACTGAGCTACTATTTGTCTTCTTGGCCCTCCTATGCTATCAAATATTTTTTAAGGAGTAAACAAGACTTCTCTCTCCCTGTTACGATGTTTTCAGGAATGGATGCTTTTTTTTAGTATGTTTAGATTTTCTTGATTGATCTCTGGCCTTGAGACTATTAAGGATTTTTTTCCAGTCCAGTGTTATCACAGGGAAGCACATAACATAGTCTGTTTGGCAAACTGATCCAACTTCAGCTTAATAGTGGTTTCGTGTTTGCTCCCAGACCTGCAACTAGGAGGTGCTTCTGAAGCCTCACCATGCCAGTTTTTAGAAACCATTTTAACTGTGTCCTTGGCCACTTTGTACCCTTTTTTTCCTGTGCTCTAAGCTTAAATAATATCTTTCCTGCTTTGTGGATTAAATCTATGATGCATTTGTACTGAGCTACTATTTGTCTTCTTGGCCCTCCTATGCTATCAAATATTTTTTAAGGAGTAAACAAGACTTCTCTCTCCCTGTTACGATGTTTTCAGGAATGGATGCTTTTTTTTAGTATGTTTAGATTTTCTTGATTGATCTCTGGCCTTGAAGGACTATTAAGTTTTTTTTTTTGACTGGTTCCTACAGTTTCACCAGCCTCATTTGGGAATTTGATGGAGTTTTGGTCTCCAAATCCCTGAAGCATACAAACCTTCCCACTACATCAAGCTGAAGTCCTCAGTGGAGATACGTACACATGCTTTTACCTACTTCTCTTTTGTTTAGGATGAAGAAAAACAAGATTTTTTACACTGGTTCCAAACAGTAACTGATGCCATCTGCTGGCTGTTCGGTGGGCATATTCAACTAGCAGCGTGCGGTAAGGGAAAAGTAAACCTGTAAAACAGCTGATAATTTATTTATGGCAACTACAGGTATCAAGAATCACTCTTAAGCTAATCTCCACCTAGTTTTCTAAATCAGGGTAGATGTTAAATCAATCTCTTAAAGTAGTCCACTCAACAGAAACAGCAACATCTAAAATGGAAAAGATCCACTAAAGGGAAATACTAAAGAGTTCCCCTTCTAGTCTTTCAGAGACAAACTCTGAAAGTGTTTTCCTGTAGTTTCCCTTTGTAGTACTACAGCTTACAAAAATCAGATTTTTTTTCTGATAAGATACAGTTGATCTTTTTACCTGTGAGTGAGTGAATCCAGAGGAGGGCCACGAAGATGACCAGAGGGCTGGAGCACCTCTCCTATGAAGACAGGCTGAGAGAGTTGGTGTGAGGGTGGTGAAACACTGGAGCCCGGAGCCCGGAGAAGTTGTGGATGCCCCATCCCTGGAAGTGTTCGGTTGGACGGGGCTTTGAGCAACCTGGTCTAGTGGAAGGTGTCCCTGCCCATGGCAGGGGGGTTGGAACTAGAAGATCTTTAAGGGCCCTTCCAACCCAACACTTTATGAGGACGGGGCTTTGAGCAACCTGGTCTAGTGGAAGGTGTCCCTGCCCATGGCAGGGGGGTTGGAACTAGATGATCTTTAAGGTCCCTTCCAACCCAAACCATTCTATGATTCTATGATATGATTTTATAACATATGCAGAAATTTGACCAGAATACATTGCCAGCCCTGAAAAGTGGATAGACTTAAAAACAGATTTCTGAAGTTGTTGCCATGCCAGGAAATTTTACAAATATCTAACAAACTTCACTATACACTTCGGACCAAAATAAGCTTTCAAGTAAACCAATGTTAATCACACTGATTTTAAAAAGCAGAATTTGGTTTGTTTCTAATATAGAACAAAAACCTAAGGATCGTAAGATATGTAACTAAAAACACACACGGCCAGAAAAATTACTAAATATGTAGACAGTGATACACTGGAATAAAAAAGATGGTGCTTTAATGACATCAGTGGACTTGCATTAAATAAACCTGGTGTAACAAACTGTCAAAGTTGAAGTCCTTATCTTTTCCGGATATTGTTGCCCCAGTGATAATTCCACTGTTGTAATAAGAAACTGATACTAGTATAACATAAAAGGTTTTAAAGCTTTTATTCCATTGCAGCACCAGTGCCTGAGGGATTTCCAAAGGCAGAAAAACAGGGCTCAACATGTTTTTTGGATGTTGAAGTAGTTTACTTACTCCAGTAAGTTTAAGTATAAAAATTATAAAAGAGGGAGTTTGTTCCAGAAACAGAAACTGGTTTTATTTGCTATGGCTTATGTTCCATAATGAAGTTTATTTGTTTTATATTATTTTCAAGTCTGGTTCTGATTGTGTGATTTCTTGTTTGCTTGTTTTTGGTTTTTTGCAGTACTGCAAAATGATCACTTCCTGCAGTTGTTAATAACAGATGATGTTGAAACAGCAGTTATGATGATGTCTGTTTTACACAATATTTTGAGGGTCAATAGGTTAGTTGTTTTTATATCATTGATTTTTCTGAATTTTAAATTTAAAACTCAGTTCATTACTGCTTGGTAAAATAGAACTTCTTCATATACAAGAATTGTTGTGGGGTTTTTTTTCCCTAGTCTTTGTTGTAGAAATAGAAAAAATAGCTATTTTCTTTATCATGTTAAATTGAGGGAATGGGAATCAGTTGATTGAAACAGTAGTACTGCCTGGATTAGGTTGCTGGTCCAGCTGTCTGGGTATGTTGGCTTGCTGAATACCTGACATCTAAAAATAAGTCACTGTTAAAAAGCTTGTAGTTTGTAATTAACATTTCAATTCTGTTCCCCTCTGCCTTTTTTTTTTTCCTTCTTCTTTTTAAAGTTCTGTCTTGCTTCAGGTTGATGAAGAGACCCTTCATTCTGTTTTGGATGAACTTGTTTATAAGCTTTCATCTACCACCAATCCTGTCATAGGAAATGCTGCTACAAAACTGCTACTGTTGGTGGCAAAATTTTGCAAGCAGCTTGTGAAGTTACTCCCAGCTCGCTACAAAGGTTTGTAAACATGCATGGGACCAATCACTCGGCCTCCTCTTGCATTCACTGTAAAAATACAAAGATGGAGGTTTCCCATCTCGGTTCAATAACTATCCAATACAGATGGAAACTGCAGTGCTGTGTTGGTTGTTTTTTTCATTCTCTTCTGTTCATTTTCATTGTAGTTTAAGGTGCCGCGCCTCTTTCTGTTTCCTAGATTTCTTTTCTTCTGTGTATTGAGGACTCTGCATGTGGCAACTTGTCACTTAAAGCTGTTGTTTGTCGCTTCCAACCTGATGGGCTTTACTTCTTTCTATGTGATGTTCTGCATCTTTTTTCCTGTGCAGGTTGGATATTGAGAGATCCTAGTAGCAGGGTGCCTGTACTGCCACAGTAAGAGCCGTGTGTCAGACATCTGCCAGTCTGCTAAGGCTCACTAATCCAGAAGCATGAAAGTTTTACTTAAAGCCGACTTCTGACCCTGGGTGTTACAGGTCTGCTTATCTGATAGGTGCTGTTCTGTAACTGAGGAGCTGACTGTCTTTTGATATCCAAGTGGTTGGAATGAACTCTTTCCAAGAATTGATGAAATGAGTTTATCGTTTTGTCTTGATGCCTTTAGATGAGGAGGCTGAATATACATATAGTTTGCTCTATGTTATTCATTATTTAATGAGGTGTCCCATCTAATGTTTCTGTCTCTAGCCTAGCAGGGAGCTCCAGGAAACCCCTTTGTCCTCTGTCATGCCCATGGAGACTAAGAAAGAGGCTTTGGTGTTTGCCAGGTCTCTTATATTCTGGATGTTACTGATGGTCAAAACTACTTCTGAGCAGCCTCAGTCCTTTGGGGACAAGGACAGTGAGAAGTGGGTATGCTAGACAAAAAGGTCCAATTCCCTTTTTTTACACTTACACTGACCACTTATTAGGCGGTACCAGCCAGATAAATTTCTGGACCAGATGGGCAGCTTTGCCACCCTTATTGCCTGCAGAACTGAGAGAGGAGGACTTCCTTTTGGTATGAAATTAAGTATAACGTGCCTGAGGCTGGTATCACATTGCGGATTCTTGTGAAGCTGCTGTGATGGTCTGATTATCCCAGCTGTAGAATGCTGGCTTGTCTGAAGAGGTGCAAGTCTCCATCAAAGGATTATGTTTTATTTTGCTCTAGAATCACAATATGCCACAGTCATTTAGAGACTCTTCATCTCTTTTCTGTACACGTTTCCTGTTTCCACTAAGAAAAAAAATACCTTTTTTCCTCTTTTTTTTTTTTTTTTTTTTTAAGTTAGAGTCCTTATGTTAATTTTCACTCAGGCTTTGGAATCCTTTAGATAGTTTGAGGAACAGCAGCAACAAAGAAAGTATTACAGCATTTCCACCATCTGGCCATCTCATTGAATTAACTTGGCTTCACAATGGCTCAGTCGTTGCCAGTATGAGGTACTTCAGTGTAAGCTTTCTGTCAGTAAAGGCAGGCTGATGGAGGTGAGGACATCACCTGAACCTCACATCTCCAAGACTAGCACAGTGTTTACATCAGGTTTCCAGGAGGGCATGGTCCTTTTGTCTGCATGGGTTGGCACATCTGAGAGACATACTTGAGGTACTCCCTGTCAGTAGCTGAAAGGTGCATATGGCTGTGTCGTCTGTACAGAAACTGGTAGATGGTTGCGTCAGACCCACAGGACTTCTGTGAGGGAACTGCCTTTTGTAGCCAGACTACATGCTTTTGCAGAGCTCAGGCAGCCTTAGGGCACCCACTGACTCCATTTGGAATCTTGCCTGTCTCTCTCCTGAAGTGTTTAACCATCATCGTCTGTCCAAAATGGTGCGTGATAGAACAGAGGTGCCGTTTCTGTTTGCATGAAGAACTCTGGGCTCCGTATCCAGATCCTGTAAGTATATACGAGTGTTGGAGTTGCCCAGTGTATGAATATGCTTATGGACAATGATTTGAAGATGGAAAAGTTACTTGAATCTGCAGTTCTTCAGGAGGCTATCCAAACACGCCTACTTCCTGCCCTCCTTCCTTTTCCCTCCAACTCTCTGCAGAACTCTCAAGCTCTGGGATTTTTTTGATACAAAGCTAAAAAGCATGTGTGGCTGTCTACTTGTGTCCCGTGCGCAGCACAGGGAGTGTGTATGTGTGTTGTGGGGGTAGCACACGTGTGCTTTTTAGCTGCTGCGAATCTAAAAAGCTATTTTGTCTCAGGGATTGGATGCACATGTACTCACAGTTAGATTATGCTATACAGATAAGACATCAAAGAATTCCAGTTATAAATAAATAAATTTTATTATGAAAAATATGAAAGCGGTGCTAATAAAACCTAGCACTTGCATGGTGCTTTACATCCTTTTAATACCTTACAATGACTTACTGATAAGACAGTGAAAGTACATTGATGATTTAACTGCCAGTTACGTAGACATCATAGATAGTGACTTGGACATACAAAATTACAATTGCCGTGTAATACTTTTCTGTGATGGTTGGAGCACCAGATATTCATTGATAATATTCTACACTGAAACTCAAAGATGACTGATGGTGTTCAGCTCTAGTGTTCCAAATCAGATTTGATTTTTTGACTTGAAAATTGTTATTTTGAAATACTGAAAAGAAAAATCCACCTTAGCGGTATCACATGCTTCTTCTCTCTCTCTTAGGATTAGAAGGGCTTTTAAGTAAACAGTGGACTGGCAAAGGATTTGACAGGGATCTCAGTCAACTCTTGGACCTGCTGTACTTGGAACAATCCAATGGAAAAGGAGAAGTGCAGGTGCTGAAGTTTAATGAGACTTTTGTATGTGAAATTCTAGTTACACGTGATTTATATATGTTTAAAATGGATTTACTCTGTAACTTTGTTGATGCTTTTCAAAGCCTGTGTTATTTTTTCACTATATTAATGGATTTTTAAATTTCCTATTTACTAAACTTTTTTCCCCTCCATCATTTTTGAAGACAACAAGAAATTGTCCAGTGATTAAGGTATGGGACTGTGACTCAAGAGATTGACTTTCTGTTGCAGATTCACCATAGATTTCTATACAACCGTGGGGGGGGGAATACTAGTTTTGCTAACTACAAAACAAAAATAACTGTATCTGCTTTTCTCACATCAGTGTTACAAATTTAGATCTCTGAATTCTAGGCAGCATTCACATTAGAATTAAGTCATATAGAGAAAATGTTCAGTAAGAACACCTTCTGGGCTGTGTTCCCAATAAAAGAGACAATGTGTGTTTTATGAACTTAGCAAAATTCTACATGCAGGTTTCTCAGAGACAATACTTTAAAGGAAATCAGAGTTATGTTTGTAGAGACCTGCTTTCATCTTCAACAGCGCAGGGTGTTTTGTGTTGTTTTTTGTTTTGTTTTTTTTTTTAAATCCATTTAAGAATAGAATTGATTTTTTTTCATGTTTGTTGCATTTCAGTGACTTCTGATCATACTGCAAATGTAACATTTCTCCTGCTGCTAATTCTCCAAACTTGTCTCTCTGTCCTCTCTAGTGTAGGTATTTTGATTGAATCACCATTTGAAATACCAAGTGCTTCAGGTGTTTTAAATACAAATTTCTAACATCGATTAATGCAGCTAATATATATATTTTATATTTGTGCTGTAGATTCATTTGTTTACCACAGAGAGCATCAAATGTAACATTTCTCCTGCTGCTAATTCTCCAAACTTGTCTCTCTGTCCTCTCTAGTGTAGGTATTTTGATTGAATCACCATTTGAAATACCAAGTGCTTCAGGTGTTTTAAATACAAATTTCTAACATCGATTAATGCAGCTAATATATATATTTTATATTTGTGCTGTAGATTCATTTGTTTACCACAGAGAGCATCAATCCAGATGATCAGATTAGCTGCCTTTGGAGCAAGTACAAGTGTCATGATAATAACTGTCTTATAGGACCTTAAATTCCCCATGCTGTTACAAATACTGAATTTTGATGCATCTGAAAACTGATGTTTTTTGGCCAAATGTTGAGATTGTTCCAAATATGCAAGCAGTAATAAAGTGGGTTTATATGCAGGGAAAATATTCTACCAACTGCTTTATTAATTTCAGAGGCAGCATCAAGCAGCTTGTATAATCCAGGCTACGTGGAGGGGATTTCAGACAAGGAAAAGGCTGAAAAAACTACCCCAAGCAGTGACCACTTTACAGAGAAGCTTCAGGTAAACAGTATGGCTTTGTAAAAAGCACTAAAGAGAAGAATCTAATAAGGTTTGGTTTGGTTTGGTTTTTCTCAGGTCACAGAGTCACAGGAAAAATTTAGGTCATCTAATCCAATCTCCTGCTTGAAGTAGAGCCAGCCTCAAAATGGGATCCAGCTGCTCGGGGCTGTATCCGGTTCTGGAGGTCTCCACGGATGGAGATCCCACCATCTCACTTAGTCCCTGTCCCGGTGCTGCATGACTTGCCTTGTGAAGAATTCTTCCACTACAGCCAGTGGGAATTTCCTTGTTGCAGCTCTTTACCATTGCCTCTTGTCCTTCTTCTGTGCACCTCTAAGAGTCTGACTCTGTCTTCCCTTCCTTTAGGTAGTGGAAGACAGAAATTAGATTACCCTTCCTTTAGCCTAAGCAAACCCATCTCTTCACCTGTCTTTGTATATCATACATTCCATTGTATGGGGACAAGCCCTAATTGTCCCCATCTGAACAGTCTCTATCCCTTCAGTTTGTCAATATCTATCTTCTACTGGGGGCCCAGTAGAGTGTGGCCAATATTCCAGGTGTGTCCTCAAAAGTGCCGAGCAAAGCGAAATAATAATCTTCCTTACCTGCTGCCTCTGCTTTTGCTAGTGCAGCTCACAAAGCAACTAGCCTTTGTTACTGCAAGGGCACGCTACTGGCTTGTGTTCAACTTGTCACCCACCAGGAACCTTTTCATTGGAGCTGCTGTCCAGGTAGTCAGTGCCCAACCTGTCCTGGTTCATGAGGTTATTTTGTACCAGATGTAGAACTTCCCATTTGAACTTCATGTGCTTTCTATTGACGCATTTTCTGTGTTTGTGGAGGTTCCTCTGAGTGTCAGCCCTGCCCTGCATGGGAGACTGTGATGACAGCCTTGATAAAGTCAAGGAAAATGACATCCACTGCTCTCCCCTCATCCACAGAGCCAGTCATCTCATCACGGAAGGCAATCAGGCTGGTCAAACATGATTTGCTTGTGATAAATCTATGCTGGCTATTCCCATTCGCTTCCTGTCCTTCCTGGAAATAGCTTCCCTGAGAATTTGTTTCCAGGTCCAAGGGCATAAGTTTGGGCTGACCAAGAGCTCCTTCATCTTGAAGATGCCTTTTTCCAGTCAGCTGTTATTTCTGAAACATAAAGGTAATGTAATGCCAATATGAGCTGTTTCACTACAGATTCTTTTAGCAAAAACATCCAAACAATATGCTTTTACAGCAGTACAAAACTGCCACTTCTCGTGCCAAAAGCTCCAACTGTCCCTTTCCCAGCTGCCAAACTTTTCCATGAAAAAACTTACTTCTATAATGCTTTTATATGTTTTCAGTGTAAAAATTTATGGCATATGGAAAACTAAAAGTGTGGCACACTGTAGCATGGGATTGCACTAAATAGCAGTAGAAGATGATGTACTGGTGGTAGAACAGTTAACTGGTTCAGTTAACTTGACACAAAATTCCACCATAAATTGAATGTGGAGCTGTCCTGGAGTTTCTAATCTGCCATGCCAGAGTGCTACAGAAGCCAAGGACCATAGTGCTTGCTCAGTGTAGTGCTTGCACACTGGAACTGGTTGCCCAGAGTTGTGGGCAACATGGTGGATGCCCCATCCCTGGAAACATTCAAGGTCAGGTTGGATGGGGCTCTGAGCAACCTGATCTAGTTGAAGATGTCCCTGCCCACGGCAGGGGGGTTGGACTAGATGACCTTTAGAGGTCCCTTCCAACCCAAACTATTTTATGATTCTATGATTAATATTTAAAATCATTGACTCTCAGAAGTGGAGTCACTTCAATGACCTAGAAATAGTATCCTCTGACTTGGAGCACGACAGAAGAATGAAGCTACGTAAATAATGCTTGTCTTACTTGAAGTAGGATTTCAGCAGTAATGGTAGCATGTTAGGCTAACTCTTTTGAGAAATTTAGTGTGAATTTAACATAGGTTAAGGGATCTAAATCAAGTTCAGACTCCACAGCAGATTTTTTCAACCTTTTTTTGCACATGTTGAGACCTACCATGTCAACACTAGATCTTAGAAATCAATTAGTCAAATCATGTTGCATTATGATCAAGGTGTTAGAAAGCAGACAGTTATGATTTGTCATCTAGACTGGTATTAAGAAGATATTAGACTATCTAGGGTGTAATCTTTAAATTCTGGAAGATTTGCAGGGAGAAGCAGTGTGTCTATTGACGGCCAACTTGGCTGAAACACCAAGAATGACATCCTTGTCACTCCTTTTTACTCCACCATACCCTTTGAGCCAATATTCCTGCCCTTATCAGGCACCTTGCAAGCCTGCAAGCCAAAATCATAGCCCAGAAAACTTGGATGACGGGCTAAGACACAACATGGTAAAGCAGAAGGCAGAAGGGAAAGGGTGGTGAAGCTATCGGCAATCAACAAGCTACTTGACTTTCTTGTGTCATATTTTCAGTATTGTAAGCGTTAGTGCATGCCTCTTAAGTAGTCCTTGAGTCATTTAAATGGACTTTTGAATGTGTTTGTTTAATATTGAGAGGAATGGAAATGTATTCTTACAGTTGTGTGTTCATGGCTCAGTCAGTGCTAATGTACTGAGTACGATATCGTAACTGTACAGCTCCAGTGTTGGTTTTTTTTTCTGCGTAGGTCAAAGCTGCAGTTAGTGTTATGCTGAAAAGTAGTGTTTGGAATACTGTAAGCATGACTTCAGAAAAACTTTAAAGAGGACTTCTGAATTTTTAACAGTCAGGGTTTGGTTATATTCACAGATTTATTTTACAAGTGTGGTTAAATACTGCTGAGGTTGAAACTCCAAACTTGGCTCACCTGCAGCTGCAGCGGAAGATCTTAAACTCTGCAAGTTATAAACTTCTGAAACTCTGTGGTTTCAGAAATGTCTCCTCGGTGCATATTAAAGCCTGTAATCTCTCCTTGAAGTTAGTTCACTGTTACATAGCTAATTGTAGAACTGTTAAAACGGCAATAATTTGTATTAATCGTATCAAAAATCAAACCATTATATATATAAAGAGATGATCAGAGGGAGGCTGATCTGTGCCATGAACTGTTGAAGGAAGCTTGGATCTTATTCTGTGTGTATTTTGCTACTGTTCAGAGGCATTTCCCTGTCACAGTGTGGTCTTGTGCAAACAAATATGTGTTATCATTAGGAGGAACAGAGAATGAAGAAGAACATGTGTTTTGCAGACTACATGGGAAAGAATCAGTATCAAAGAAACATTTAAATACTTGACGGACGCTATTGGTAGTTTCACAGATGCACATCTGAGAAGTTCATGAAACATTCTTGTAGTTTTCCACCTAGTGGAGCTGATAAAAATTTCTAGGGAGAATTATCAAGAAAATGTCATCAAAAGTTCTGTTTGATCCTGTGACATCATTCCACTTAGAAGTATAATATGTGCCTGCCTGGATTAAAAATGCAAAGATTTACAGCTCTAATTTGCAGAAATCTGTGGGCTAAAAACCTCTAGTTTCCTTGAGACTATTCTGATGTAATCACATATATCATGATCTGTCTCTGTAGGCAGATGTGTGGGCACGCTTCAAGTCTGCATTACTGTCATAAAAGGATTATGGTCTCTCAGATCGTGGTGGAGGCTGTTTTATCAGTTAGGGCCAGATCTTTAAATCCAGAGCATCTCTTTTACGCAACAGCTTCCATCCCATCTTTCCCACCCAGCTGCGGAGACTGAGGAGAAAGTATGGTTGGTGGAAAAATTACAACTCAATCTATACTAGCGATGGGAAACACACAAATAACTCAATAGTACTGTGAGTCTAAAGGTATGTGACATGCAGCAAAATTGCTGGACATTAGTTCTAGTCTACGGCCTTTTTTTCCCCTTTCTGGCACCCCTTATGCCTGTGCTCTGTCTATTTGTTCTCTTTCCTGGTGCTTAAGGTGCTCCTTTCATTGTCCCTGGAAAAGTGCTAGAGGAGAGCAGAACTCACGGCTGTAGGCCCAGTGGGTGTACTCAGGTCCTGAGCGGGCAAGTGATTTTGCTGCAATAGAAGAGAAGGAGTCACATCATTACCTCATTGTGGGGTAAACTCGTAAAGTCTCAAGCATTAAGCTGCTAATGAGGTCAGGTCCATTGGGATGAGAAGGGGTAGTGAAGGGGGGGGGAGTCCTAGCTCACAGCTCCTCATGCTTCACTGAGACCATGTCGAAGTGGTCTCAGTAATTATTATTATCAATACATCAGTATATTTAGTATTAATATATTAGTTTCTATATTAATGTTAGTGTATATAATCGATATACAGCCTGTTATTAGCTTAAACACTCCAGGGCCAGTTACAGAATTTTCAGTTGTCTTATCTGTGAAACGTCTGCTGGGGCTTTTCCAATGCCAAGCACAGCGGGGCAACATCCTGACATCAAATTACAACAACTAGTACAGATCAAGAAGAATTTGCAAGAAAATTCTTCCCTAGTATTCTGTTAAAAAAATTGATGGAGAAAATCTGTCACTCTGTATTTCCTGGAGAAAAAAAACCCTTCAAATTTTAAAAAGTGAACCTTAACAGCCAACATCCTGATCTGCTCTTGCAGTTGGTACAGAAATAATAGTATGTATTATGGGAAGCAGGTGCCATGCCTGCTGATGGATGCGCTGGAAAAGGTGCATACTGGAGTAGATGGCTAATGTTGCTTTACCTCTTCCCCAGATGATGGAATCAAACCTGTTGTTCTAGTTCATGCTGGCTGTGAATGTTCCACATGGAGCATTGTTCCCTTCAGGGTCCTTAGAACTTTATCCTAAGTAAAAATATATCCTTTGATTTGATGTCAGATTGAGTGACTGGCTCAGAATTTTTCATGGCTATAGATAGTGTGGTAATTTGCTAGCTTGCAGGTGATTTCTCGTTGCTTGGTGTGGTTCTGCAGCCAACAGCTGGGCCAACAGCAGATTATTTTGTGGATTTCCTCCCTCGATGCGGGACCATTTAACACAAAGAGAGAGAGATGCTTTTAAGAAATGTACAACTTAAGCTAATTGTTAATGTATTTGTGTATTGCAGAGCTAAACGGGAACAGGAGCTGCAGCATTTAAAAAAACAGAAGGAAGATGAGGCTCTAAAACTGCAAATGCAACTTCAGAGACAGAGGGCCATGAGACTCTTCCATGAACGACAGCTGGCCTTACTGGAAATAATCCATGCCAGTATGATTTATATTAAACTATATCAGAAGATTAAGCTGTCTGGGTCTCCTTAAGAACAGTTTCCCCAAATATTTCCTAATCTTGCATGTCTGTTTGCACTGTAGTCTTACTGTCTCTTCTCCTGGCCCAATTATCTGACAGAGAACATGCTAATTCTGCAAGGGCTCAGTAACTACTGGTCAAGCTCTGCTGCCTTCAAAATGGTGCAGGAGAAAGGGAGACCAGTTTTCTTGTATTACAAAGCCCCATTTCAGCTACAAGTCTCTGAGACATGGCCCACAGCTAGCGGACCTTGGATGAAGAGGGGTTTTTAACTGATAGCACCCAAGCTTTGTTTGGTACTATCTAGTTTGAGGATTAAAAATGCAAATTGTTAAGAGATCCCAACCCACAGTCTTATAACTGGATTTTTGTTACATTTGTAGGTCAGGTAAATAAGTACATGGAGGAAGTGGAAGGGAAATCAGCATTAACTATTCAGAGATTCTGGCGAGGTTATAGAGCAAGAAGAAATTTTCATCAACAGAGACAATTTCTTAAGGAGTATAAAGCAGCTGTTGTCATTCAGAGAGCAGTAAGTATATATACTTTGTTCTCACATTAGGTAGGACTGAGTGGATTACTGCGTTGCCTCAAAAAGCTCTGTTTATTCTCTTATTGTCAATGTAACCATAATTTATTAAAAATTATTCAGAGGATGATAGTCTAGAGCCACAAGTTGGTTAGAGGGGTTAAACCTTGCATAGGTTACAAAGTCTGATACGGTCTTGTAACTAAAATGTAAGAGCTGCTGCTTTGAAACCTAAGGTTGGAATTTCACCACACTACAGATGAGTCACTAATTTATTATGAGCGTTCTTACTTACTATTTCGTATTCCCGCTGACCATTGTATGTTGTTTTTTAGCATCATATCTAAATTTATGCTTTAACAGATGCAGTACTGAAACATTTTTCTTTCACTGATTGATTACAAACAAAGCAAGAAGACAAACTGCCTGTCTGTGATTGTCATATTCTCGTGTTCTTTACAAAGGCTTGTAAATTCTTGGAAAAACAAAGAAGGAGGAGACCTCTCTCTCCTTGGAAAGATCCCAAGGGACTGACTGATGAGCAGAGACTAGCTTTGCAGCAGAAGGTGGATGACTACATCAAATTGCATCCGGTCTGTTTCTTAGTCATTTCATAATTCACATTAATGATGCAACATAAAATACTGTAGGGATAAAATATATTCAGCTTCATAAATTCTGATCAAGATAATCCATGTGAGGTATGCATGTGTTAACCCGCTTGTTTGAGAGCAAGGTACTAGGATATTGGGGATTTTGACCATTAATCTAATAAAAAAGGTCAAAGCAAACTGTAATTGGAAAATTTATATACTTGATGACGGATAGTTTTGGAGAGACCTGCAGAGGAAGCAAAATTATTAAGTTAACAATTAAGAACAGCATTTGCGTTCCTTGTTTAGACATTATTCTGCCCCCAAAAGATTTAAAATAACCAGCTCCTAATGGTAATAAAACTGTTATTTTCCTCCAGGCTTCCCAAATGTCAGAAGAAATGAGTAAAGAATTACATATGCAGGCCCAGGAAAAGCTGGCACAGTTCCTGTTGAGGAGCAGACTGGATCAGAGAGCAGCACAGCGGAGAGAGACATTACTGGCTCAGGTCAACACCGATGTGGAGCTGCTAATGAGTATGTGACTGCTCTGGTCATAGCTTTGATTACTGTTTGGATTAAACTAATTTAGAGAGAAAATTAGAGGGAACAGTGGTAAAGCCTCATTTCAAAACTGACATATCTTTCTTCCTTTGCCATATGCCTTATCTTGAGATTCAGGCTTTGTTAGAGATTATCCAGGTGTTGCTATAGGTTATAGGTAAGGATATACACCTGCTTTTCAAGGAGCAGCTTATTCCTCTGCTAGAAGTCTCTGTCTGATATGTCCACAGGAAGAGCAATGGCCCTGTAAAAGGCATTAAAGTTTCTAAGAAGGGGATGTCATACAACCTCTTCCTCTACATTTGTTTTGCTCTGTTCTGTTTTCTTGTGTTGTAAGTAAGCTGCTGGTTGAAGCACTCTCACCTCCTCCAGATAGAGGGAAATCTTTGAGCTATGAATTCCGAGTCGTGTTTTCATTTTTTCTGGCCTGGCTTTATTTGAAATGGAATTCACTATTGTGCTATCTTAATTCCCGACAAATAGCCTGGAGTGAAAGAGCGAGAATAGCAAATTGCAGCCACCAGAGAGCACCCAAGCAGGACAAAATTCAGCAAGTTACTGAATTCCATTACTTTGTCTGTCAGGTGCTGTGTCACTGTAGCTCATTGCTCCCTGACCAGGCAAATCAGCAACATGCTCTTACAATGTGCTGGGTCCCCCAGGCAGGGAATACGCAGTGCTGCTGTGCCAGAGTGGTGGAAACACTACACTGATGTCACCCTGTGCCAGGAGTGCTGATCCAGCAGTAGCGACCAGGAGATCCTCTTTCTGTTAGGTCGTAGTTTCACAAGAAGTCATTTTGGTGGATGCCACCGCTGCACCTGAATGAGGTAGTCCTGCTTTCCCCCCTTCTTCTCACTCCCCCATTATGTATTTATTTTTTTCAGATTAGCCTTAATTTGGATTGCTTCTCCAATCAGGTTTATCGTGCAGCCATAAAATTGTAATGCCAGCATGGGGAAAGGAGTGACCTAGGACAGTGGGAAGTGGGAGGGTAGTGCTCCTTCTTTTTTTGTTTGAAATACTCATAAAACCGCAGCATAAAAAACAAAATACAGAAAACTGTTCTCCTTGTTCTTACAGATGCTCCAGGGTTAGCAGAGACCACAGGAAAAGATCTTGATGTCTTTATGAGTCGATCAATCCCAGTAGCTACCAAGGCAAGACAATCCCACAACACTATGCTGAAATACACTCACTGGCCATGGTGGAAGAAGCTTGGAGATGAGTTTGTGGAGGACGATGTCATTCCTGATGATGCCCTAAATGCAGAACTGGGAACTCTGTTTATTGGTGGAAGGAAATCCTTTTAGGTAACAGGCAGAAGAATTTCTTACTCAACCAGACCCATACCTTGCACTATGCATTTACTTGCGTGTGTTTTTAAGGAAGGAAAACACTTGAATTGTAAGACAAAGCACTGAAAAAGACCAAAGCCTTATTTTAGTGCATTTTACTTATTAAGAATCTCTTCCTGTACATCAACAGTTAGATCCCATTGATTGTGCTGTTGCAAATAGAATTTAAATACTGTAGTATTGGTATTTTGTAATTTGTATCACTTTAAAAGTAAGTTCATAACCTTTGGCTTTTCAGTTCTTATTCACACTCGGATGTGTAAAGAATCACACCATTGTAAAAGCCTGGGCTTTTATAGCAAAACATTTTATCAGGTGATGTGCTTTGAGATAAAGATGGGTTCAGAACAAACCAAGACACCAATAAGCAGTCAAGCAAGGTGGTGCTGGTGGCAGGCTGGGTGCTTACAGCAGTGTAGAACAGCTAACTCCACTTAGCACAGGCAAAGCTTGGCCTGAGGAACCTCCACCAGCCTCTTGATAGCAACAAGGAAAAAAACATGGGGAGGAAAAAAATGCCAATATTCTTGGATTATATGTGTTTTCCTTTAAAAGCATGCTGTTCTTTCCACAGCCAATGCAGTGCATTGTAACATGGGTGCAGTCCAAACTGGGATTGTGGCCTCAGTGTGACCATCTGGACCATCAGCTCTGTTGTCTTAAACCATGCAGATGCTGTTTAATCCAGAAAGATCTCCAGCACAGGGCCTCTGCAGTCACTGTGACCCGGTACACAATAAAAACCTACAGTCAAGGGCTGAAGGCTGCTGCTACTGATGTGCCCAGAAAGCAAGGAGAACTCAAGGCTGCAGCTAGTGCTGTAGCTGCCTGCGCTGTTTTTTAGGCAAGAGGCCCAGAGAGTCTTAAGAAGTAGATCTTACCTCACTGCAGAGGAGGAAGAAGTGCAGTGATTTCTGCCAGTTGTATGTGGGCAGCAATACTGGTTCAGCATGTTTGTTTTCCATTCTCTCTAGAAGGTTTTGAGTTTTAATTTTAGTGGAGATGGATGGAAAACAAATAAATAGAAGTAGTGGGCAGAAGCCCAAGCCCATTCAGATGCAGCTGATACATTGAAATTAATAACTGGACAGCTGCCAAGAGGAAGAGCTGTGCTCTGTTATTTTATTTTTTTTTTTAACAGAGCTGTGATTTGGAAGGCACTGAATTGGCTCTCAGTTCCTTTCTTGGAGAGTTAACTGGTGGAACAATCCATTAAGTATTTGCCAGGGCACTTGCATGTGTCTGAGTTACATATTGTTCTGCGCAGCCCTGCTATTAGTTTTAGGCTGTGCCCATAACAAGACAGGTGCCCTACAACCACCAGAGTGGAGGGGCTGAGGGGCAGTCACCAAGTGCTCCAGGGGATGGAAGCTACCCCCCAGCAGCTGCCAAGCTCTGGCGCTGGAAAAGGCCCAGCGTCTCTGGGTGAACTGCAGCAAGCCAGCTGTTCCCTTGCAAATACATGGGTCGTCTGTGCACATCATAGTCCCCTCTGCTGTGCAGCCACTGACTCAAACTATTTTGAGACAGCAGCCTCTGCTGTTACGTTTATTCCTAATCATCCTCGTTGTAACAGCTCTTTAGCGCAGGGGGATGTTCACAAAGGTGCTTTGCTTAATGTATTTTATGTAAAGAGATGAGCCCCCCGGCCAGTGTTAAATACCAAGTAAATTATAGAGTCATCTTACCAAAAAGCCATTTATTGTAATGGTGATGGCCTCTGCCACTCACTGCCATTGGAGTGGATAATGAACTCCCCCTTTGGAATATGCACTTTGCTGGATAACGCTGTTTTAAGTGAACAGAGAGCCTGATGGAAGGTGCAGTCTTGCTGGAGGAATTCAAGTTGCTGGGTCGTTTATTACTAGCCCAGCAGCGCAAATTCCCCCGCCCCACCACTGCCCCAATAAAGAAAAATGCCTCTTCTTACTTTGTGCTTGTCACCAGGAGATCTCGGTCATCTCCATTTTACAGACCAGGGAAACCGAGGTGAGAGCGCCATGAGGGAACATGCCTATGGCCATATATAACTGTATAACCTGTCACTTGTTCCCGTTACTGTCCCAGGCAGAGCAAGCCAGAAAGGAGCTACTGCAGCATGCTGGGGTGGAGCTGGGAGATGCTCTCAGATGCCAAGTTGCTGTGGCCAGCTTGGAGCCTGGGCCCGGCAAAAGAGATCCCCGAGCTCCCCTGCTGCCCCCCCTTTGCTCACAGGTGGGAGAGATTTGGCATAGCTTGGCTCATCCTCTTTTCAGGTCGTCCTGCGCCATGCGCAGGACATGTTGCTGGCGATTTATTTCACTGCAGCTCCTTCTGGGATAAAATACTCCTGCCTGAATAATGGGAACAGACGTAGACAGCTAAACAGAAGCCACCTCCAGTCTGCTACCAGGTGAACAGTCCTGTCTGGGTTATACCATCGCCCAAAAAAAGACTGTAGGAGAGGCCGTGAGCTGAGATGGGTCCAGTTCTGCTCCTGCTTGCCACAGACCACAGGCATGCCCAGAAAGCTGGGAGCTGTTACTCAGGCATGAATGCGCCGCACAGGTGGTCCAGCGAGGTAGGAAAAGGGGCAGAATTTGGTCATGCCCAGCAGATCCTGCCACTTTGGATAGCAAGCAGGCCTGCTCCGGCAGCCTGAAGACAGACCCTGCTCGCAGCGGAGGAAGCGTGGGGGTGCCCTCCCCCACTGGTGGAGTGACAAACCTGGGGGGGCACGCTGTGATGTGAGGAGGGGCAGAGGTGAAGCTGGAGCTGCAAAGGCAGCGGTGCTCGGGTCATTAAGTATTGATGCCATCTAAGCTGGCCTGTGGGGGCGATTTAGCTGAATTGCAGGTTTCTGTTGCTGTGATAAATTGGACCAATTTGTCATGTGGTTTTGTTTCTTCCCTCCCTTAAGTAAAGCTATACAGGAGCGTTAGTGCTACAGCTTCAGCAGCAGCAAACAATCTGGAAAACAAAATCCTCTGACGGATATGGATAAAAAAGAAGGGACAGTGACTGTTCTGCCGAAGGTGCCACCAGAGGCATGGAGCAGGAAGAAGGCAGCAAAAGGAGCAACAACAACAAAAAAATCACTCAGCCCTTTCAGAGCCAGAGACAAAGCAGTGTCCTCTGCTGGCTCCTGCAATTGACGAAAACTTCTGTTTATGCAGACAGATACTTTTTTTTTTTTTCCCCCAGCTTTAGCTGTAACTGGACTCGGCACACAACAGGATGCTCATCTCCAGCAGAGACACAGGCATGCGCTTGAGACTACGCTGCAAAGTCCAAGGGCGTCTCCTGGCCTTTCAGACTGGCTGTAACAGGAGCTCTGAGCTGAGGACAGGAGATAACCCCAATGCGATTTCACCTCTTGCCTCTGAGTCTTCTACTGCCGATTTCCATGGGAGCAGAATCTGGTACAAACATCTGCTCTCCACTGCAGAGTGTCACATACATCAAGTACAAGGAGAAATGAAAGCTTTCTCTAAGTAGCAGCATCGGGGCTATTGATAAATTAGCATGCATCAGAAAAGGAGGCAGCTCTTTGCAGGGAGAGCTGTAAAGATCATCACAATTGGTCTCCAAGTTCTCCTTATCATCTTTCTTTATAGCACAGTAACACTGGGTCATCCTCCAGGCATCCTTGCGTACAGTGAAAAACTCTATTAAAGAGATTGCTTACTAAATGAGCGATACATGGGCCCAGATTTACCAAGGGGAACTAAGGGACGTGTGCCTCCCCTCCCCTTTTTCCTGCCTTCCCCGCAGGCAGGGCTTGCCTCCCCTCCCCTTTTTCCTGCCTTCCCTGCAGGCAGGGTTCACTCTGGCTGCCTTCTTAGGACAGAAGGGGAAAGCCTGGCAGGTGAGGACCAAGGTCAGGACACCGCGGCTCTAGCAATTTTTCCCAGCTGTGCTGGAGAACTCCTCTGTGACCTTGAGCACATTCTGTCTCTGCCTCTGTCTTTTCCTCTCTCAGATGAGGCTTAATGAGGAGGTTTTGTATGTTGCATTTGTAATTTGTAATTCCTCCTTCGGTGGAGGATGCTGTGTGAGCCCAGTGCCACTGAAATCCCTTTCTATCTAAGGTGAAATGGGAGTTTGACAGGCCCCAGAAAGAAAAAACATTTGTATAATCAGATGAACACCCAGAAGGAGCTCAGGGCTGCCATGCTATTTATGTCTCTCTGAATTCAGCTTCTCTCTGCAGAATTCAGTTCTTCTCTATTTAATTATGTCCTCAAACAGAAACTGGCTTTACCTATACTTGATCACTTAATAAAACCCACGAAAGCAAGCAATTCTGATCAGGGAAACTTCATTTAACACATCTCACCAATCCAGAACCTGCCTGTTTGGAACAAAATGAACGTATACGCATACAAGACGGATAGTAAGACCCAGCTCAATCTAGCATTACATGGTAAGAGCCAGTGAACTGTGAAACTTAATCCTAGAAACAATCAAAGCAACCATTAAGTTTGCCAAGTCCTTACCCTCTGAAAGGGAAGAGGCGTTCAAGCTGGCACTGCTACCCCTAAAATGAATGGTGAATTAAAATAAAATAGTTGCAAATGCAGGATACAACTCTGTTCTATGCTCAGGAACAGGATAAAACAGAGGCGTTACCATTGCCTTGGCTTTATTCTCTGAGCAGCTCTGCTGGTTCGAGCAAGATTGCCCGTCATGTCTAATAGCCTCTGAAGGTTGATAACAGGAAGATAGTCACAGAAGTCACCAGAGCCATGCTTGCTTCAGGACAAAAGAACATGCAATCTGTGACCTTCCGAGGTGGTCAATCTAAAGGATATGGATATGGAAAATGAGGGATCCCAAGCACCGTAAGAGGAAGCCGAGAGCTAACCCAAATCCCAGCTTCCTCGCTGGTGTCTCGGAAGCTGCCAGGCACGCTAGACAAGGAGGGGAGCAGGCGGGGGGGGGGGGGGGCCCCCCCGGGCCCGGGCCGCCGCCCGCCCCCTCCTGCTCTCCGTCCTGGCCGCGGCGGTGCCGTCGGCTCCGGCGAGGGGCTGGCAGGGCTGCCACCCTCTCCCCTTCCAGCGGCGCAAGCGCTCACGAAAGTCAA
>NW_008794888.1:9241227-9254794 GCF_000699145.1 Aptenodytes forsteri | reverse complement strand
CTTCTGCCCCTCTCTCGGGGCGGCAGACGGAGCGGAACCGGGCGCAGCCTTTTATGTATTTATTTGCTCGTTAGGTCTCGTTCCGCAGGTCCTTCTGCCTGCCCCGGCGGGGCCCTTCGGGTACAACCGCTAGCTCCGCGCCCAGCCCGGGGACCGCTGCGGGAGCGGGAAGCGGGGGGGGATACACACGCTTCCCAAACCCTTCCACACCTTCCGCAGCTGACACCTGCTCGTTGCTGGGGGACCCGCATGCCCCCCCACCCCCTGCATTTGCTAGCTCCTCACTCGCAGCGCTTAGCGATGGCTCCTGTTGGCGCAGAAGAGCGGGCTGAAGCGCTCTGCTCCGGGCAAATCGTTCGCCCGGGCTGCTGCCCTCGCTGCGCAGGGCTTCGGATGAGCCCCCCGGCTTTTTCTCTCCGGGTCCTAAAACAGCAGCCGCAGAGGCAACTTTGTAAATTGGCAGGTTAGAGCCTTTTAGATGCCTAGGGGCTTTTGTCCTGTGCGAGGTGGAATATTGTGTGCTTGTACGGTATTAGCCTGAGTTTAATTGTTGTAAGGGGTGGCTGAGCAGCACCTAGCTCTTCAAATCTGCGGGGTGCAAGCAAGTAATTTCTTAATTCGTTTCCATGTGATTCATAGCGTTTTCAACTCCAGGATGCATTTCCCCAAATTCATAATAGGTTTTGATACCTGAGCTATTAGCAAGGGCATCTGTTTGAATCCACAGAGGTAGAAGTTTTACTGCATTATTGAAAATAGTAGCTACGACAGAATTCCCAAGAGGGAAATCTATAAAATCTGCTCCTACCATTTTTACTTACACTGCAGCAAAGCAGCGCTGGGTGCATCTACGCTTTTGCCTTCCCTCATTTCCTACTCATTGTGGCACTGAAAAGCATTATAAACAACTCTGCATTGTTTGTTGGTATTATAGTAAGGCCTGAGGGCTTGGTAATGGTTTCTTTCATTCATGGCTCTCAAAATGCTTCACAGACGTCAATTAAGACTGGGAGCCCTGCTGCAAGTCGGGGAGGTTTTATTGATCCTATTTTACAGATGGAGGAGCAGATCAGAGACCTAGAAAGATTTAAGTCAAATCCAGAACCGAAGCCATCATCTCACAGATCCTAAATCCTCTGTTTAGGGTGCTCTTCCCTACCTCCTCTAACAAAATTCTCTCTTAATTTCACTGGCTGCTCCAGGAGCTGTTTTGGGCACTGACAGGCCGTGTATGCTTTGGGATTTTGAGATACTGCTCTTGCATATTGCCAAAAATTATGTGCCTTTACTGCCATACTGTTGAGAAGAATGGTTTCTGATTAAAACAAGTCTCTGATTGTTCTTTGTTTTATACTGGGGTAGAACTCAAGAGCTCCATCATGGATGAGGGTGCATTAGGCAAGGCATTGTACAGCCAGACAGCAAAGCATGTACAGAGCTGATGAGCCAAATACAGAAAGCCTAGATAACTGCTATGACTTCTTTGACAGCCTCCCTCACAAAGAGAGAGGCTCTCTCCTCACTAAGACTCTCTCTGAAGGGCATATTTCCAAAAGCAAAATAAGTGGTTCTTATTGTGACTGTAACCCAGAAGACTCCTGATGCTAGCCTGTTTTTGAGTCTGTCCACTTGCTTTCATGGCCCAGACAAGGAGATGGGCTTTGTTTGAGATCTTGTTCCCATCCTTAGGCATTGCTTATGTTGATCTCCTTTAAGGCCTTTAACCAGAGAACCCCAGCTGCAGTCACAGATTTAAGTCTTGCTGCCCTGTCTGTAGAGCGCTGCACAAGACAACAACGGTAGCTCCAAAGCATTTACAAAGTTTTAAGCTTCTTAAGCTTCATCTGTGTAAGAAAAGCCTACTGCAGACTAGGTGATGATGTACAGCTCCCAGTAGTCACAGAGGGAAGGGAAAGGAGCAGATTGAGTGCTTTTATGGCTTTTCTGGGTTTAATATCCATTGGGTGCTTGCTGAGTCTGATCTAGTCTTACAAGGTGTTCTGGAAATCCTGATTTCTTAATATTTAAGTTTGTAGGAGAATACAGTTCTACTTTAAATACACTCCCCCCCCAAAACAAACACACACACCCCCAACACCTCGGTGCTGCAGTTGCAAGAAGCATCGTTCATCGCTGGCAGGCAAGATACGGTATCACAGTTTATTTCCTTTCCAGTGTTTCAGAGGACAGTTCCTTTAGAGAAGAGAGAGCAAGTGTAGCTCCAGGGCCTCCATGGCTGGGCATCAGCCAATTACTGTCATATCCGATTAGCTCTATGGCATATTAGCACTCGTTTATGTTAATACAAATGCAGCACAACTGTTCCATAGTATTGATGGAATTATTGTAGTTACAGCCCTATAATATGACTAATTGAAAGGGAGGTTCTGGTTACAAAACCATGGACTTCCAAGGTCATTCCTTCTGTGGCTTCTGTACGGGCCAGTTTTGAACCATGAAGAAGAAATGAGCTACTAGAAGACATAATCCAATTTTTATTTACCATTGATGCGGTTACCCTTTTGGCAAACTCTAGGTGAAAAAAATCCCATATCACAAAAGAAACAGGAAGAACTTATGGATTTTTTCCACTTTGCTATGATCCTGACTCAGTGGCCTGTGCTACTGTAGCTACTTCTTGGCCTCTGAGGAAAGCTCTTACCTGCCTATGCTCTGCAGGAATCTAGCCCTTGAAACCAGCATTAAGATTTCCTCAGCTGCCACTGCAGCGCGTGAGCACGTTCTCCTTGTCCAGAGGAGCTTGGCAGCAGCAGTCATGGGTGTTTGCGAGATGAGGAGGCATCACGTGCATCACTCTGTAGCCAGGATTGTAAAGCTGTCCACAGCTTGGTGACTTTCCTGCTCACGTGTCACCTGCCGACATTCAAAGTATGCGCCCATTTGTCTCTGAGAATAAACCAGGCACCTCTGGCCAGAATCTCCACAAGTTTCGCAGTCCCTGCTTCATAATTAGCTCAGCCTCAGCTTCCAGCTGCTTTGCAGTTCGCAGCAGCTCTAACAGCTGGTTCCTGGCAGCCATTATCACCTTCCAGCACAGGAACAGCTTTAGCTCTGAGTCTTGGGAGGATGGACAGGGCTGGCAGGATCAGTGATATTAGGAAAAATAATGAAGGAGCAGAAAACAAGCGCATGGGCACAGGGAGGGAAGGTAGACTGAGAACATACGTGACGAGGAGGGGAAAATGAAGCGACAGGTGGGAGGTACTGCAAATCCCTAGACTTTGTGGGAGTCGCAGATGAGGTAGGATGCAGAAGGAGGCAGGGAGCTCTGTGGCTTGTAGGAATGGGGTGAGGGATCTCCTCAGCTGCCAGGGATGGATTGCGTTACTGCTGCCAGCCCGCTGCCCAGGCTTCAGAGCTGTTCAGCTATCCCTGAGCCACTGCACAGTGCCATGCAGCATTTGTTATTTTCAAAACACCTTGCTGTAAGTTACAGCAACAAAGGGTGAGTAGCTCCAGGAACTGCACAGGAGTGCTGGGGTCAGTAGCCTTGTCCACAGTGCCATCCCTGCTCAGGGAGGGCCCTGGGAAAACCTGTGTCACCACAGCAGACACCAGCATCAGTTATATGAGGAGCAGTGATTTGCTGCTCAAGGACAGCAAGGACAGTGGAAAGACTGTGATTTCAGGAATTAGTTATGGAAAGCTGGGACCCTCAGGCTGAGGTAATAAGAATAGCTGGAGAATTAGGCAATTCCCATATTCATGAGATGACAGACTGCAGTCCCTTTGCCAAGGCTGTATTAAATACACTGAGGGGCAGAGGAGTTTTCTGGCTTTGCTAACAGCTGCTTCAAGGTGAAGCACAAGGGGAAAAAGGAAAAAAAAAAAAATTCTCCACTGTCTGCTGATACTCATTTTGCCATGTAACAACTCAGGGCCTGGAACAACTGGGGCCCTCTGCAGACCTTTTGGAACCTGGGTTTGAGACAGTCCCCTCACCTTCTAGAAATCACCTGATCAGGAATTAAACAGTACCTGTCCTAAAGACTTCTTTCCAGGAAGGAACTAAAGAAACTAAAGGTTTCTGAAATCCTTCTCCATCTCCTGTTCTAGACAGGAAGTCAAGGAGCAGCCGTAAATTTTTTCTTATAAAGAAAAAACATGGCTTTGTGTTTTTAGCTAAAGAGAATGTCTACGTCCTTGCCTTCTCTGCTTCTGAAATGCTTAAAGATACGTGTAAGCAAAAATCAATTTTTCCTTTGGGATATGAAGCTTCAGCAGATGGTAGTGGGAGTTTACAGGCTTGGTTCTTTGTCAGTGCTTGCAGAAGCAGCCAGACACTGCGCTAGCTGTGGATGCAGTGCTAGAGCTGCTCCAGTCAGACACTATGCAGCCCATCTTGTGGGTTCCCCAGCGTCTGGGAGCAGTGCTGGCAGTGTCCTGTCAAAACTAATTTGTTTGCAACACAGCAATCTGACTGTTTCTGCAGGCATGTTTAGGAAGCCAGTTAGCGACTGAAAGATGACAGTGGCTTTGACCACAAGCGAGTGATTCACAAGAGTCAGCATACACACAGCTCAACTTTTCATGCAAGGTTCTTCCCCCAGGAAGTTGGGAATTAAAGACCCTCAGACACTGAGGAGGGACAGCTCCATTCAGACCTAGCACAGAAGTGATACACTTTCGTTCCTAGTGTCACAGCCAGTCAGAGCTGCTGTGAGAGATTTATCTGCAGACTTCGTAGCTTGTCTCAAGGACAACTCGCCTACTATTGCCTCTAATGAAGTCCTTGCTCATCTTAAGGATCTTTGCATCTCAGACTCCTCACTCAATAAACACACCCTGCAGAGAGGTCTAGAGGCAAAGCGGTGGTTCAGAGTTTGACTGGAGCAGAATTAACATCAGCCATGGCTGGTACTGGATTGAAGCTGAGCCCTCTGGACTAACAGGGCATTGGTGCCTGGGGATATCGATCAGCTCTGTGCTGAAGTACACCTGTCACTCATGGTGGTGTGGCTGATCCTTCCAGCCTGCTTCTAGGAGTAGACAGAAGCAACCCCTTTCAAGAGGAGGTCCCTTTTGAAAGACCCCTTTCAAGAAAGTGCCTTTCAAGAGCCAGGGGGCTAACTGCTTCTCATAAAGGATCAATACAGTTTCACTGCTAATCTGTGCTGTGGTAGGTTAACCTGGAAAAACCTCAGGCCGGAACTGAACTGAGACCTCTCAATTACGAGAAGGTATGAGAGCACTCCCTCAGGAGTCCTGGTTTGCGGTACTTAACTGTTTTGCACTGACTTGCCCCATTTTTTCCAACAGCTGTTGCAACAGCTCTGTTTTCTGTGGACAGTCAGGGTTCAGGTTGGATAACCTGTCTGTGAGCCCCAATGTGGCAGTCCTCTTCCTAGTTTAAGGGCTAGACATGGTTTTGGAAATTGGTGCTTTATGCTTGCGCAAGCCATACCTGCAGTGGGGAGACCTCACAAGTCATTAGTTCAGCTTCTCTGAAAGCTCAGTATCATTGAGAACAAACATCAGCCAAAGTCACAGGAGAAAAAAAGAAAACGAAAATCTGTTTTTGAAAGAGGAAGGAGTAGGCCATGGAAGCCTTCCTTACTGATAAGCAGCCCCTGAGCTGATCAGCTTTTTAAGATTAAGGTGCATAGCTTGCTTGTTTGATCTGCCACTTGAGTCTCAGGACACCTTCCAGCAGGTACGGGAAGAGCTGACGTCCCATTCCTGGCTCTGAGAACCAGGTCTGCTAATACACAGCCAGTCGCATCTTTCAGGGAAGATCTTCTGCCCTTCATTCCAAGTTCTGTCCTACCTGGTTGCCATATAGCCACGTCCCCGAGGGACACAGTCATTGCTCGTCTACACAGCACTGCGTTATTTCTGGTCACATGCAAACAGTAGAGCAATAACTCTGCAACACTTTTTATTCTGGCTCTCAGCACGCTCCTCAGGCTTTTCTTCATTATAACAGTAGCATGAAATAAATCCATAAAACAGAGCTAGCCCAGTCCAGAAGCAACTGCAGGCACTAGCATAGCCCCCAGTCACGTCAGCCATCCTCTCCATGCTTACGACAGTGCAATACACATCGGTGCATAGCTTGGATTTTTTTGTACAGGATGACTTTTGACCTCCATGGGAAGAAGCTCCTTACTCCCTCTGGACAGGCCAGAGGGATGAGAGTCAGCAACTTTATTTCCTCGTTGCATTAGGAGCTATGATTTTACCTGTATCTCACCTCATATAAAGACTGTGTCAAAACCCAGTCCTTTTTGAGTAAAGTCATATTCAGTCAAACTCCAGTTATGCCTCAAGCTAACACTACCATAAAGAGTAATTCCTTTGAGAATGTCTAAATGTTATACAAATCAACTTAAAGTTGTAATAGGAAAGGCAGATGATATATATATGCTAAGTAATACATCATTAAAAACAATGTTCCTAGCCCACCATAAAGGGAAAAATTTAGACATACTTTCCCTTCTTAGGACCTGTGGAAGAAACACTTCCCCTTACCTGGTCATGCCTTTTGCTTTCCTCCCAGAACAAGACCCAGCCTTTCCCTCCCACAGTAGCCAAGGTGAATGCACCTGCTTGCATGACACAGCAGAAGCTCATGCTGCTCATTTTCAGTGGGCTAGCTAAAGAGGTGTCCTAGCAGAGAAGTCCTGGCATTCTAGACAAGGAGAGATGGTCTGCTATTTTCAGATGGAAATTGGAGAAATGAGGGAGGTTGGCCCCTAGACAGGTATTTATTTAAGGGGCAGATTTCCAGAGGGTCTCTGCAGTCCCTGCTGAATTGTTTTGAAAGATGCGAGCACTTATTTTTGGTGAAATGATGTAGCACATTCTGTGATAATATGGCTGTGAATATAGGTGCTGAACACTTTTATTGGTTCATTGGTGGATCTGAACGTGGTTAGAGGTGGATATGTGTTAGCAGAGTGACTGAACTTTTGAAACACATACTGAGGCAAAGCTAGGTCAAGCGAGATGTCCACCTTTTCAGACAGTGAACAAGATCATGGTATGTTTGGAAATGCAACTCTCAGTCCATGGTTCCACCTGCAGGACCACGCTACATCAATCTGTAAAATAGCATTAACAATTCACTTTGGATTATCTCTGTAGATTATCATAATTATTGCATAGTAAATGTGTCCGTGTGTAAAAGTCCTCAACAGTAACATAGGTGTGCAGGCTGGAGTTCGCCACACATGGTATTTAGCAGCTGCATAATCCTGCTGATGTCAGCATAGCTTCCATAGGTGGAAGCCATGCACAGGGTGTGGTAACAGGAGATAAGAGGTTCATAAACTTGAAGGCTGGACAAGAACGCTGAGATGTAATCTTTTGCTAGACGCGGGCTATAGGACTTCCCCAAACCGATTTCTTCTGTTCAATGCCTCTCTCCTTCAATGGCTGTTTCCAACCCCTGAGCCCTGTGAACCAAACTTTGGCATTCACATCCCCAGTCTTGCTGGCTGTCAGCAGCTGGTCTCACCATCAGCTGCCTCTCTGGGTGCTTATGCGGTAGCTGTGCTCTCACCTCGTGCTGCAGTGCTGATTAGTTGGACACAGTGCTGTGTGCGGTGACAAGGGATGTGCTTTCTGTGCATCACACATTATCCTTTCACTCAATGGGAATCAGCTGCTGGACTGAGCTGAGACAGAGCCACGTGGGGCAGTGGGGCCTCACAGAGGGGCAGGGTACCAAGGTGTGGGCAGTGGATGCTGCTTCAAGTTGAATCCCTGTTTCATAGCACAGCTCCAGCTCATAATTCATGCGCGCTGGACCAAAGCTGTAATGGGAGTGGAAGTGGCTATGGCTTTGAGGGCAGGTGGTAGTCCTCCTTCAGCTTCTTTTTCTTCAGGGATATGGGAGGGCCAAAGGACGAGGAGTTTATAGCAAAGCACAGAAGGATGGGTTGAGAACCTCATCAGGCAACAGGATAGCAGAGAGTGCTCTGTGGTAGGGAAAGGAGTTTCTGTAGCAAGGAAGAGAGGGTGTAGCAGGGGTGGCTGTGCTGAGGAGAGAGGAGCTCAGAGGGAGCCGAGTAGGGCAGCAGAGCAGGGAAGAGGCAGGGCAGGGGTGTTAGCCAAGGCTGATGAATGGCAGTTGTGTATTGGCTTGGGAAGGCCTTGTAATCGGGGTAGGAGTCCCACATGCAAATGCCTGGAGCTTTTGAGATTCAGCCCCATCAAACAGCAAAGCAGCAGGCGGGCAGCATGACTCCAAGTGAGGAAGAGCAAGAAGCAGAATGCCTGGCTCCTAAATAGGTTCCCCTCGTACCCGGCCCTATCCTCTCGCCCATTTTGTCATTCCTGCTGCTGTTTGAAACACACAGCATCTGGAAAAAGCAATGCCCTTGTACAGTGCCTGCAGCTTCAGGAGAGTTCTTCCAGCGTTGAATTTGGCCCATGGATTTTAATTACTCTCCATTGTGATAGTAATGAGAGCCAGTGGAATTGTAATGATTTTATTTCCTTTTAATTTGTTATGATGCTCTGGATGCAGATTAACTTTCCCAGCTCGATACATAGTATTGATTCATCTTGCCTCGTGATGTGGTAAATGGCTCGAAGAGGTGGCTGATTTCACTGTAGCTTCCCTTGGTAGCTCTGTACCGCATGCAGTGTCCTCCTCACTCTGTCAGTAGCCAAAATCAGGTACCTTTGCTTGCATCTGATCAGGTTATTTACATCCATGTAACTGAGGATAAACTCAGGCCTGTGGTAGTGCCTCTTTATATGCAATAGTCCAGGTCTCCCAGCTTCCTTTCTGTTCAATGTACTCAGCAGGTTTGTGGCCATTTGATGGAGATGAACCTGCTTCTAGGCCCAGCACACAGGGGTAGTCCTCACTGAGGGGAACCATCTTGCAAGGAGGGAGGAGAGCTGTAGTCAGAGGTGTCTTCCAGCGGCACTCCTCCAAGCACACACCTGTCTGGGAAGCCCCTTTGCAAGGCAGTAGCCAGCCTCTTGCCCCTGTCTCCATGTGCCGGGCTTGGCTGATGGGCACATGGTAGACTGCACCACTTGTCCATGGGGTCATGGGGCAGCAGGGAGACTCTTAGCCTCAGGGCCTCCCTCCCAGTGAGGGAACCTGACAGCAAAGCTTGTGGTATGAGACTACACCGTACTGAGGGATCCTCCCCCACTTTCTTTAGAGAAAGACCCTGCAGTTCTTAATGCAGAGTAATTCATGTCTGTCTTCCTCTGCTTTTACATCATTGAAGCTGTAATGGGGGTAGGGAGAGAGCCAGAGTTCTCTCAATACAAAGCCCTACCAGAGGTTGAGGTAACGAGGCTGAGACAATGTCTTGCTGGTTGTAACAGGGGTGACTGCAAGATAACCTGCAGCCACATTAGCAGGAGTTTGCTCCACAGGCTCAGAGACACCCCCAGTGGAGCCAGGCTGGGTGTGTCAGTATGTTGGTGCAGGTGCACCGCCAGCCCCAGCCTGGAACCACACACTGGCTCTGCACCACACAGCCTGCTGCTCCTGGCTGCTGGTGGCTTGCTGGGCCTGGCTGCAAACCTGGTGCTCCACCTAGTCAAATTAGCTCAGGGGGCAGTGCAGTGCTCAGAAGCAGTGGGGTGTTTTCTGTCCCCCATGGTGTTCCTATCCTATGTCATCTTCGATAGCAAAGAACCAAAGGAGAAAGGGAGGAGAAAGGCAGAAGTTGGACTCAGCAGCCCTGCATCCCTCTGCCTGCCAGCCCCTTGGCACAGACTGCAGCAGGAAGCCCGGTGTGCCAAGACCTATCTCAGAAAGCTACCTCGTCCTCAGCCATGCTCATAACCTCCCAGCTCAAAACACTGCTTTGTGGTAACTGATACTCTAGCTCTGTGTGTCATTACAGCGTGAGACCACTGTATCCCTCAGTGAGTCCAGAGGGACGCTGACTGCATTGCATGAGTGATGCAAGTGTCACATCGTCAGAGGCCATCGGGTATCCAAGTGCAGTCATTGCACTGCCCATGAGTAGCCCTGCAGCTCAGTGATTATTATCTGGTTGCTGATGATGGTTATCAGCGCCTTGGAGGCATTCCCTGGAGCAGAAACTGAACTCAGGCCCCAGAGTAGCTTTGCCTCAACTCAGAGTCCGAACAGTCGCTTCAGATGTCAAATGTTACTTGTTCCTCTTGCAAAAAAATCCATCAGCTCTGTGGACAATTCTAATGCATGGGAACATATGTACTGACGATGCAGCACTGGACAAGCCAAGATAAAGGAAATAAGAGGTAAATATCAGTTTGTCTTGTCACACAGCTGACTTTAGGACTTAGAAGCCTATATCCAGTTAAAGCAGACAGGCAATTAACATCAAAACAGTTGAGCCTGGTCTTCATCTAGTGCATGTTAACACGGCTGCTGTAGCTGCAAGGAAGCCTCAGATTTTTCTGAGTAGGTTTTCCTCTGCCCCCCTTATCTCCATCTCGCAGAAGTTTTGTTTCCAAATCTTGCCGTGTGTGACTTGTCCATAGCATCATGGTGGCAGCAATCTTCTATCTCTGTCTTTCTTCACCTCCAAAGCTGTCCTGTGCATCTACCTGCCAACATCCTCCTCATGCTGGCCCCTGAACAGTGAGGAACTGCTGTCACCAGCTTCCTGAGAGATATTGGGCAACGGATTGGGAAAATGCTTTTTGGAAGATTAGAAAATAGCACTAGGCAGAAAAACTGAGGTAAATTGGGGCACAGTGAAAAGTCAGATACTGGGGATTGGATCCCAAATGTCATCATCCTAGGGAGCTTGGGGCAGAATCCTGCAGACCCTCAGCCACGGACACCCATCATGCATTAGCCCAGTGGTGTAACAGTGTCCTTGTACCTGGCAGCATTTCCCCAGGATACTTGGCATTCAATTAGGAGGAGCAAAAGCTTTGGGGACCTAGTGATTCACCAGAGAAGGTGTTTATGCTGCCTTGGGCAAAGCAGTACAAATACACAGTTTTGGCTTAGTTCCACCATATCCTTAGAGAAAATAAAAAAGCATTTAACATTTCCCCCCCATCCTGCTTAGACTAAGCCAAGTTTAACACTTAGCTGGGCTCACTTGTTAGCGGCACTGAGTGTGCCTTCAGCACAACACCACTGAGGGCAGAACTGGGAGAACCGGGAGAAGTGCCCTTGTGTTCCCTCACTGTTGTACTCCAGGGAAACAAATCTGTCTCTTCAAGCAACTTACAGACTGTTTTGTGATCCCAGCCCAGCCACACCAGTGTCCCCAAAGTCCTAGCCAGCTCAATTACATCCGTTTTACATCTTTTAGGTTAAAAAAAACCCAACAAACAAACTTAACATTGTGCTACTCTTGAGTTACACCAAGTTTGCCTTCCTTTCTGCCTGCTGGAATAAGAATTAGGCTGCTTTGTGCCCTTCTCTAACTTTGTTTTCCCTGTTTAGGCTGGGAAAGTGGAAATCAGGTGAATGTTTGAACAGGCTTCAGCCTCCACCCTTCCCCAAAATGGTTTGCATTGAAATTGACTTTTAATATCTTCCTGAAAAAAACGGGATTGTATTGGAACTGGTAAAACTCTTGCTTCCCTACTTCTGTTACAGTCCCTACCTTACAGAATCACTTGGAAGGATATAGCATCTCCTCCAGGATTTTTGGGGCATTTTGTGGGTTTTTTTGTGGTATGGTGTTTTGTGGGGTTTTTTAATGATAAAATCCTTCACTCTCACCTCCCAGCTGGAATTCCCTGAAGCACTCTCACGTGAGCATATCTCAGGGATGATGCCTTGCTTAGAGAAAATGCTGTAAATACCAACTGGACTCCTGAAGGAACAAAGCAAAGGAAGCCACATAGCAACTGCTGTTGTCTGGCAAGTCAGAGGGGCACCATGCCTCCTAAACAAGCTCCCAGAGCGATTGTACATCATCACTAGTCAGGTGCCCTTTCCAGAAGATAACAGATAACTGTTTAAAAAAAAAAAAAAGAGGGAGAAAGAAAGAAAGAAAGAAAAGGAGAAGAAAACAATGATGAAAGGCCAAAAGCAGCTGCAAAGACACAACCACACACACAGTTACCCTGATGCTGTGTAAAGAGAGACATGTATGCTTCATGGACTGGTCCTTTGATACCACAGTCCTGTCCTTGCCCGCATACCTGCATTTCCTTACAGCTTGAGAGGGGAAGGCACCCATGTCCTTCGAGGTAGCTAGAGCCATGCCAGATTGTGCTCAGACAGTGGCTTGGAGCTGTTACACTTGAACACAGGTCCCAGAGTTCAGTTAGTTCCAAATAATTACACTTCAGTTTTAGGAAACCTTACCTGACTTTCCTTGGTGCTCAAAGACTGCAAGGAGTGGAAGGGTCTAGTTCTCGCAGATGCTAGAAGGTAGTTTTATTATCTCCTTTTACAGATATCAGAGGTGAAACACAGGAATTGGAGTGTCTTGTCTGGGAGGACCCCAGGAGATCAGGGAACAGACGTCAGTCTCACATGTTACCAGGTTACAACCTGTTCACAGTATCTCCCTCTCTGCAGCTGTGAGAGTTACAACATTTGCTTCATTCACACACTTCAGGGTGAGAAGTCACAAAGTAAGTTTGTGGCTTCTCCAAATGTTCTTAACCTATGTCCACAAAAAGCTCAGGAGTGTAAATCAATGTCCTGTGACCTCCTGCAGAGAGGCTATTAACAGACAGCAAGAGGAGAAAGTGCTGCCTCTATTTCAAGGCAAGGGGTGTTGGCTTTAATTTTTAAAACACTCTCACAAGTGATTGATGAAGCAGTATTTTTGGAGAGGAGAGGAAACTGGCAGTGTCCCAGGGCTAGGTCAAATGTCTCATGATGCCAATTGCCAACATCAGAGTACTTCTACCAAAATACTTCAGACAGTGAGGCCTGGCCAAAATAATCTGCCCTGGCTGAAGCAGGAATGGCATCTGGAAATAAAATCTGGCTTGAGGCAATCAACAAGGCATCAGGATCTCTCCCTGTTTATCAGGATCTTGAGCCAAAGGCTGTCTTGTCCAACTGTCTTAATACAATCCAGAGCTGCTGTACCATCAGGGCATCACAAATTCCTAGGTGCCCGGTGGGGGACAAAGGAATGCAATGCAAACCAGAGCTGGAGCTGAGAACAGTACCATCACTGGACACAGCGCTGGCCTGTGGGGCCAGTTCCCATCATCACCAGTTGGAAAGAGAGAAAGTGATGGACTTCAGGGAGGGTCTTTAGCTGTGGCTAGTGGAGACTTTTGTGATTGTATTAGGAGACCCCGTACCAGCAGCTGGGAAGCAGGGGGGTATTCATTGCATTTATCTATTTTTCCTCTTTATTAACTACAATTCCTCTCACCTCTGCAAAAGGAGGACATACAGGAAGAGAACTATCAGCCATCTAATTACAGTGTCTGATTTTGCTGCTACTTTTACACATTTATCAAAGATTTTACCATTGACTTCAGCAGAGTTGAAAAAGAGCCCTTTTTTCATCAAGTGGTACCAGATTAAGTTATAGAATCATAGAATAGTTTGGGTTGGAGGACCTCTAAAAAGGTCATCTAGTCCAACCCCCCTGTCATGGGCAGGGACATCTTCCACTAGATCAGGTTGCTCAGATCCCCGTCC
>NW_008794888.1:9203866-9240070 GCF_000699145.1 Aptenodytes forsteri | reverse complement strand
ATCATAGAAGGCCACTAAGTTGGTCAGGCAGGACTTGCCCTTGGTGAAGCCAAGTTAGCGGGATTCTGTTCCAGGGCTTCTGACATGCTTCCAAAATACAGCCCTGACACTGCCCAAGCTGTGGGTAATTTGATTCTGCTAGTGCTGATGAAAGCCCTGAGCAGCAGCAGAGACTGCACCTTAAGATCTGCATACTCAGATGGTAGTGCCTACTTCTTTGCATGTCCGGCTGATTTATTTTCATATGTAATGATCAGAAAAGCAAGTGAACACCCTCAGACATCCCTAGCTTACAGTAAATGTTGAAATCTAAACTTGATTTCAGTAAGAATCATGAAAAATGGAGCCATTATATTCTGCAGAAGTTGATGGCTGAGGCAGAATGCTTCGTACCCTGGCAAAAGTCCGTGAATTTAGCCAGCTGGCTTCCATTTGAGAGACCTCGTCAGTTTTCACAGATGGCAGCTGGATGGCCTCAGCGACAGGAATCAGGGCCTCCCACTTCACATGGAGAAAGCCCTTCAATCTTTAACTAGCCAATCTTTGACTTCATTTTATTTAAAGATTTTAGGCACTGTGCAGTGCTAAAGAGGATCTTGCTGAGCTCCTATTACCTCAGCAGCAGCTGATATGTAATGAATTATTCAAGACTAGCCAGTTCCTTCGTTAATTTTAATAAATCAAGTTTTCCACCATGTTCAAGGCAGTGCTGCCGGCTGGGATATGATGAGGTAAGCCCATTATTTCCTGGGGCCTTTTTCATTTGGTCCAGGTTTACATACCTGAGGGCCTTATAGTTAACAGGAGATTAGTAGCAGACAGTGCTAATTTGGAGTAGATTTACAGTGGGCAGAAGAGGCAACAGAACTCCCCCATCTCTCAGGAGGTGGCAAAGCCCTGTCTTTACACAGGGAAGATGTCTTGGCATGTACAGAAATGGACTCAGCTGCTACATGCTGACCTCCTGGGCTGAGTGTAACCCTTCAGACAGATGGCCTGGACGCCCCAGCAGCTGAGAGAGGCACTTCCCATCTTTCACACAGACTCACTCTCATGAAGTTGTTTCCAGGTCTCTAATATTTCTCCAGAGCAGGCAGATTGTGGTGTTTATGAACCAATCCTATTTAGTAAGCATCTACGTGGATCAATCTTAAAGTAACACATGCACGCATTGCCATGCACACCTGTTAATACATATGCAAGCAGCATCTCTCGGTACACTGCATACATCCTGTCCAGGCTGCTGATAAACTTCTTCACAGCGCAATAACTGTCACAGCAAACGCAAAGTTGATCTGGTGACTCTTGTAACCTATCTTTCCCTCAGCTTCTGCTCAAACTCAACAGCAGAAAATACTTTCTGGCGCTGAAGCACTATTAGCACTTTCTGTACATCTCTTGAGTAGGCAGGAACACACTTGTCTGTTCATTCGCTATCAACCTCAAAATTGCTCGGTCTGTTCTTTGCTTCTGCTCTCCTGGCCAAATAAGATCCAATCTCATAATGGAGTCAAAGGCAAAAAGATGCTGTATGTCCCCTATAGAATTTATTTTTACCATATTATGCTGCATTGCATAAAGAAGAATGACCTATTTCCTCCTTTCTCTCCTCCTCTGTAAACTGCAGGTTACTCAGGGCAGGGGATTTCTCCAGCCCAGGTCTTGTAGAGGGTTTAGTGCTTATTGCCCTTATCTTTCCCGTACACGGAACACGCAGTTTTTACTGGAGAGAAGCAGAGCGTTCAGCCCAAACCCATTTCTACTGTGGCTGCATCCAGCCCTGACTATTCCTATCTTCAGAGAGCTTAAATTGTCATGAGGACAATATAGCATAGCTACACTTTACCGCACATACAAGGAAGGCAGAAATCTCTGTAGCTGCTTTTGTTATCGTGTATTTTAGGACAGGGAAGATGAACTGCTGAGGAAAAGAGGCTGGAACCAGCAATGCTGAGCATGAATTGTTTACAGCCGTGGTAATAAATTCAGTGCGCGGGTTAGCCCATGAGTATCTAACCTGCCAGCATCTATGTGGTGCATAGTCTCATAAATGTGCTGCTGGTAAGGCATTCAAGTACAGCAGCTTATCCACAGATCTGGCACCAAGACTCAGTTTGATTGATAGATGAAAGACAGACCTTGCTAAAGGAAGGTCACAGTTATGGGAGATTTAATGATTTGATCTTTGGGGATGGAACATGAAAGAATAGGACCTAATTGTGAGAAAGAAGAGTGTGGCTTCTCACAGTGTATTAAATAGCAATATCCATGTATTTGTGTTTCAAGAAGTGGGAGGGACATTCGCAGATCCCTGCAACCATCGCACCTGCTGGCTCTTCTGGTCTGCCTCACACAGACATAGGGCTGTTTCCCATGCCCGAGCCATTCCCACTAATCATCACAGCCCCCAGAAAATTGTTCTGGAGGTTAAATATCTTCACTATGAAATCATGCACCTTTCTGTAGTCTGCTTTATTCTAGCTTCTGTTCCCAACCAACAGGAATGTGCAGCTCTTATGAAATGTATTTTCCAAACTGACCTAAATCTAAGGCCACTCTTATCTCATGTTTTGGTATTTAAAAAAACACAAAAATCATCTCAGATTAATGCTGCAGAGCTCCTGAGACAGTTATTGCTGAGCAGCTGACAGAGGTAGCTTTCTACTTACTCTACATTCATGGCACTGCTACTGACTGTAGTTCCACTTCATTTTTGGAATGACACTATGCTGTTTTTAGGACCCAACCTATACCCAGGAGTATTTCAGCTCCTTCACGCCATCATTAATCCTGAAGCTCTTTAATTATCCCTGTGTCTTTTTTCCCTTACCAGTTTTGTGCAATTCTTAGCTTGTCATTTTTATTTACTACTTTCTATTTTCCCAGTGTTTATACACATAACATGCTTGCTTTCACTTTCCCAATAAACAAGAATCCTATTTGTTTCCAAACCAATATATTTACTTTCCTCAGCCACAGGAATATGGCTATTTGAACATTTAGCAAAAAAAAAATAGGCTCACAATTATCATTTGTATTTTTCTACTCAAATTTCCTTTGTTACCTGGCTCACAGTTGTTTTCAGCTCTCTGAAATTGACATTTTTAGAGTGGTAATGATGGATAATTGGTTTGCACTGGGCTCTGTTTGCACACAGCAAATGTAACTGTGTAGTGATCATTGGTAACTAAGCAACCAGTTATGTTTTTAATTCTGTGATCAATTCCTTGCTATCTGTCAAGATTAAGCCTAACACAGCATGTGTCCACAAGGGTAACAACAATTTCTGGAGTTAAGAACCCATCATCTATAAGATTGGGAGTAATAGCAGCATGAGGCCCCTGAATTACCACTCTGACTGCAGTCTCTTCCAGGCATGTAGCCTTTTTCTCTTTCAGTGGATGTGAATATTTAATGGTCTTGTAGTCTTGATGGTTAAGATAAGCATTATCCAGAAGTAGTTAATTGGCTGCCACATTTTTTTCTGTGATTTAGGCAGTGACAGCAAACACATTTTTACCCTTTATCTGTTAAAGCAAATCGTTAGCATTCAAAGACTCTCATTTGGGTGGTTTGCCTTTCAGAAGGCCACTTGTGAAAGTCTTGAGTTGCTTTGCTCCTACCTCCTGGAAGGTTTAAGATAAGCATTATCCAGAAGTAGTTAATTGGCTGCCACATTTTTTTCTGTGATTTAGGCAGTGACAGCAAACACATTTTTACCCTTTATCTGTTAAAGCAAATCGTTAGCATTCAAAGACTCTCATTTGGGTGGTTTGCCTTTCAGAAGGCCACTTGTGAAAGTCTTGAGTTGCTTTGCTCCTACATCCTGGAAGGTCTCCTGGCAGTGACTGCTGCATGGGACATTTGAAAACTCCTGATTTTCTACTCTCTTGTTCCATGTGAACAATTCTTTCTTCTGTTTAACCTGGGGAAGTAATACTCGCCAAACACAAGGGCTTGGAAAACTCCTTGTGAGGGAGCAAGTAAGGGTGGACGTCTCTGGAAAGGAAGGTGAGGTGGAAGCCAGGCAGCGGGGCAGGTTGAGACAGCAACCTTGGACAAGGGGTACAGTCCCACTGCACCCAAATGGGAAGAGCAGAGTGGGCCCCATGACTGTATCTTGGTTCAGCCAACAGTCCAACAAGCACCAGAGAAAGCCATAGTCCCAACACAGCTCTGATGTCACCCAAGAAGTCAAGATGGCCAGGCCAGAATCAGTATACATACAGCCTAGCTCAGGCAAGGACTTAAATGCAGCTCCCAGGCCAATGGGTGGCAGGAACAAGGGTGGGGGTCCCAGATGAGGCTGGTCCAGGTAATTACAGGCTGTTGTACCAGGGGCTCTGACACTCCTCAGCCTAGGCATGGATCTGCTCAGCTACCCAACTTCTGTTCCAGAGGGATCACTAGTAGACACTTCATATAAAAGAAATCCATTTTAGCTTCATGCAAAAAAGAAAACATGTCCCATCTGGAACAGGCCGTAACAACTCTTCCATTACTATCCATCTGCCACAAATGTTATATGGTGCTTAGAAAGAAATCTTTACAGCACCATCTCCAGACTCTCTTTGCAACTTTCCCTTCTTGCTATTGCTGCTTGCTGAAAGGAGCCATATGGATTTTGTACTGAACGTTGCATAAATGCTAATATGTAAGTATACTTAGAGGTGGCATATGGGCAGTAGTAAATGGAAATGAGTGCTTTTTTGGTTCAGATTACACAGGCAAGTTCAGTGAAGCCAGATGCTGCAGTGGGTTAGTCAGGAAGCTTCATTCACCTGGAGTCCCAGGTTCGGATCTTGACTGGAGTTATTTCTGCACTTGGCTGCGCTGGCTGACTGTCATGGTTTAACCCCAGCCGGCAACAAACCCCCCCCCAGCCGCTCGCTCACTCCCCCCCAGCAGGATGGCGGAGAGAATCGGAAGAGTAAAAGTGAGAAAACTCGTGGGTTGAGATAAAGACAGTTTAATAGGTAAAGTGAAAGCCGCACACACAAGCAAAGCAAAACAAGGAATTCTTTCACTCCTTCCCATCGGCAGGCAGGTGTTCAGCCATCTCCAGGAACGCAGGGCTCCATCATGCGTAATGGTTACTTGGGAAGACAAACGCCATCACTCCGAACATCCCCCCCTTCCTCCTTCTTCCTCAGCCTTATGTGCTGAGCATGACGTCATATGGTGTGGACTATCCCTCTGGTCAGTTGGGGTCAGCTGTCCCGGCTGTGTCCCCCCCCAACTTCTTGTGCCCCCCCAGCCTCCTCGCTGGTGGGGTGGGGTGAGAAGCAGAAAAGGCCTTGACTCTGTGTAAGCACTGCTCAGCAGTAACGAAAACATCCCTCTGTTATCAACACTGTTTCCAGCACAAATCCAAAACATAGCCCCATACTAGCTACTATGAAGAAAATTAACCCTACCCCAGCCAAAACCAGCACACTGATTTTGTCAACAGTACTGATGTTTGCCGGCAGATGTAGAAAATCCTGAAGACTTCATCCATTGTAAAAAAACGCACAACATACAGTCTGATCTGGGTGATATTGTAGACCGGTCAGAGAGAGATCTCTGTCCTTTGGGGTACATGTTAGAGTTATTTGTGTCAATTTAGAAAAGTCATGTTGTAGTCTAATAGCTGACAGAAAAGTCTGCTATAGCTAGTAGATGAAGGAAATTCTTTTAGCTTTGAATCATTGCTGAGCATCAGAAAGTCCTGGGATATGTGAGTCTGCGGGCTTCAGTGCCCTCTCTGTTGGGGAGGGTAATGTGATTCATTCTGGTGCAGTGCGTCACAGCTCCTGTTGTGCCTGCCCTGGTCAGGGAGCAGGAGCGTTCTCTGTGCTCAGGCAACAGGTATTTGAGCTGCGTCTGAAGGCTCTGGACTGAGTCCCATCTGGCAACCTCCAAGCAAGCTGATGTCTGCACAGTAACTGGCCGTGTTAAGAAATCTCCTACAAAATGGACTTTACTCTTCTCTATTTTTCAGTGTTTGGGGGATTTACTTGTAGAGCCCCAAGCAGAAAAAAAAAATCCAAGTTGAGTAGAGATGGAAATTTTTCATGAAACTGTAGATAGAGCATCCCCTTTGATGATAATACCATAATTTTATCTGCTCTGATTAAAAGGTTAATTAGATTTAGAACATTTATACACAAAGGAAAAACGACAGCATCCTGACAGATTTTTACAACTTGCTCAGGGGTTGGCTTACAGCAAATCCACTGTGGTCACTACATTTCCCACTTCTGTCACAGCCTGATGTCTGTTGTTTACAGCCTCGCCTGCAACATTAAATAGCAGCCATAAAGCATTTTGTCACTGGTCCTGCCAGCTGATGAGTCCATTTTAAAGCCTGCTCATTGCATTGTGTGCATTTCTCTTTGCATAGGGAAATAGTTAGTTTTGAATGTCACCCAGTCCTACGAAGGCAAGTGGGAAGATGGATTATGCTGGCAGTGATCCATCCATCTGTTCATCTGCCAACACTAATGTTTAGCTTTTCAGGCTCCCAGTTGTCTTAAATAATGCTGACCTACAGGATCTGGGGTGGGAAAGGTCACGTAGCTCATTTTGTCTTCCATTTCTTAAGTGGTAATTAAACTTTCTGAGGTGTTACAGCTACACGCAGAAATTGTTGATGGGCAGTATTTATGAAGTCGAGGTTAAATCCTTTTCTGAGATACTGTGTTGCATGAGACTCTTACCATCACGTTGGCCGCAGCATCCCCACTGTATCTTCTCAGAGTACTCCTTAAAAAAGGTGTTTACAAAGGATTCCTATCTGTTTCCCATGAGTGATTGGGTGTCTGCATAGACAATATTTCCTCTCTTTTGATTGGTATTACCAAGTTGTATCTATAGAGTGGTTTTGTCTCTCCTTGCTGTAGAGTGTTCAGCTTTGGGTAGGTGTGGGTACTCTGAGACAACCACGGAGGCTGCAGACTTTCAGTGCTGTGCAGGAGCCAAGTTACTAGAAGAAAGCTGGTTGTTTGCCTGCAGCTCAGCCGTGATGCTCTTGGTTCAGCTCTTAGCAGTGCCTTGGTAATATAAACGTGCATGCAAGGGCTCTCATCAGCTACTATGATGGGTGTCTTATTTTTTCCCAGTTACAAAAAAAATTAAAGATTAACAAGAATGTAGCAACATTCATGAGACATTTGGAATGTTTTGCAGAATGGAATGAAAGTAATGATACCTAACTCTGATTGCGAGGGTAATATAGAGCCCAGAGCTGGTTGGGAGCAGCCAGCTTCAGGCCCTGCAGCAAGTTAGTAGCCTAGGAAGGGGCATGGGGTATCTTGTGACTCTGGATCCAGGGTGGGTCTTCTTCACACTTAATGTCATGGGGACTATGTGATGTAGCTAATATCCGAGATCCACAGCACAGGGAGAAGGGATCTCATTTACTGTCCTCCTCTTCTCCCTCACTCACTTAGAAAGAGCTGCAGAACTGCTGCGTTTATTCTTACTTTTCTTCACAATCTTGCATGCGCAATGGCTGACGGGCACTGCAAGAAGATGCAGCTTACTTGTACAAAGTATCCAGTGCATTTGAGCAAACAAAACCATTTTCTTACAGCTGGCTCTAAACAAAGGGGCATATCCTGCCTCCTCCTCCATCACCTTTCACTATAGAGTAGGAACTGGTGGAGCACCAAAAAGAAAGAGTCCCTTGGCAATGTTGTTAAGTTAAAATATATAGATGTGGTTAGGAGCATCCCAAGAGCATATGCATTGGTATTAATCAGTCTTAGAATTTGTTTCTTAATGGCAACTTTAAAAACATTGCCAGTAAGGCATGCATGATGTGATGCGTGTGGGGGCAGGTGAGGCCAGGTTTGAGTGTGGTGAGAAATCCCATGGATCTGTATTGCCTCCAGTCTGATCTCTCCAAATCCCATTCCTGTGGGGTCACCTGGGAGTTAATGCCCAGCTGGGGTCAAAGACAGCCCAGAGAGATTCTCCTATCTTGAATGTATCTGATATCGTTTTAAGTTAAATATCTTGATAGAAGGGATCTACTCTGAGAAACCTTTGGTGACCAGCTGTTTAGGGCACACCACACTTGGAAAGTTGCCCTCTGGAATATGTGTTCTTCACAGTGTGACGGGATTTGTGCCTAAAGGCATTTACCCTGGTGTCTCCGAGTGGAGGAACCCAGAGCTCCTGCCCAGTCCAAACTGGCCACTTCTGCTCAGCCCTGAGCTGCTCTGGGCAGTTCACCAGCTGCCATGTCTCTGCAGTCACAGAGTCGTTAGCAGAAAAATAATAGCTGCATACGCAGTAGAACAACAGTTCCCCACAGGCAGAGATCCAATTTCAAGAAGCTATTATGTTCCTATAGCCTTCTCTGTCTCCCAGTGCAATAAACCAGTTCCTGCCCCTATCTGGCCCCACCTGTTCGTGGTGATACCTCCTTTCTTCCACCCGTAGCACTCACAGCCCACACATCCCCTTGCTTCTAGCTGGGGGAAAGGCCAAATGCTGCAGCTGGTTCTGCACTCTCTGCCCTGGCCAGCAGCAGGTCAAGCAGAGCAATTAAGCTTGCTAATTGCAAGCTACAACCTTTCCTACAGGGAAGACACGAACTGGAGTCTTCTCCAGTCATTGGTGTGCCTAAAGCTTCTAATACAGACAGGCAGGCAAAAGGAGCTAGGGAAAAAAAATTAAAAATAATTTCCATAGCTAATTGAAATGGAGAGGAAGGGAAGAGGTGCAAATCCAACTTGAAAGAGCAGCCTTTGCCTCTGATAGTCAGCTGGGAAAAATAACGTACTGGAGCATTCAAGAATATGAAACGCAAGCAAATAAATGATGCTGACAGTCTGATCAAAGGGTTGCCATACAAGAGAGAGCCTCTGTCAGTGCTGGTCCGGCCTCCATGTGCTTAGGAACCTTGCCCAATAAATTTGATGAACAGCTACATGTAATGTAGGAGAAACTGACTGAATTTTGCTCTTGGGATCTGTTCCTGATGTAAAGTGCTTTCAGACCCCATAATCCATTATAACTACGTTTATCAAAAGATGGAGAAGAGAGGGGCAGGGTAATTTTGTCTCCAGTTCCTGAGTTCACATGGAGGCAAAGGATCTGCACACACAAGTAGACGGAAAAGCTGACACATCAATTGGATCTGATTTACACTGGGGCATTTACTGGCAAAACTGTCTGCGTAATGGTAGTGCTATAGATACTGCTTCCCTGTGGATATACTTCTTCTGTAATAACAGATCCAAACCAATAACAACTTTCTGGAGTAAGAGTGCCCATCAGGTGATGGAGTGGTACGTGGCTGGAGTGGTACCGCTGTTTGGAGTAAAAAGTTCTCTAGTGAGTTTGTATGTGTGTAAGGCAACTCCTAGCCATAAAACACAGCAGAAAAGATGAGAGTCTTTGCTAGGACAAAAAGCATACTCTGAAATTTACTAATCGTACTAAAATCCCTCCCAAAACAAGGCATCTTGCAGTTTGTACACCCCTTGGTGGGCTTAGATAAATAGCATGTGCAGAGGAAGAGGGAGTTCCGCTGGGACTTTATCACTTCTTCATTAATATGTCACCAACTTGAATTAGGAATTTTTTTCCCGGAGAAAGCAAGACCAAAGAGAGAACTGGTATTTTAGGAAGATGGTTCCTGTGTCCCAAATCCCTAGAACACTTGTGCAAGGTGAGAGGGCCCAATTGTGACTGAAGTGCAGCCTGTCCTTGCCAGCGGTCATTACTCAGCTAGGATGAAGGGTAAAAGATTACGCTAAACTGCATATTGCAGAGTAGGAAGCTGTGAGAGAGCCCATGACACCACCTTTGGAGAGTGCACAGTGCTGAGCCTCAGGAAAATGGAGCAAAAAACTCTGTGCAACAGCAGCTTTTCCACACTTGAAACAGCTCTGGAGAGGCAGGGGGTTCCCAGTGGCTATCGTGGCAGCTGAATGAAATTGTCACTTGTGATAAGGCATCCTGAGAGCTGGGGAAAATCCTGGCTCTGTGCCCACTGGCACAGGTCCAAGTGATTTCACTGGAGCCAAGATTTTTATTCTGTACGTGAAATGAATTGCCAGGGTGAAGCTGCAAAAATAACGCCTGGTAATGAAATCCGCTTGCAGCAGTGCGCCTATGCGCCAGAGCCCTGCTGCGAGCAGGAGTGTTTGCACTGGCTCAGAAGAACACCATGTTGTTCTTGTAAGAGGGAGGATGAGTCAGGAAGTGTGAAGTGCCACTGAATTCGTCTAGGATGTCACACAACTGCCCACTTGTAGGCAAAATCACATTTTCCTGGGGGATTTTTTTGACCCACTTTTTTTTTTGTTTGTTTGCTAGCTTTCCCTGAATTCCCACCAACCCCAGGGACTATCCATCAATATCACCATAGCAACAAAAAGTCATTAATGGTATCCTGCCTATTGACAGTCAGAGCCTACACAGCGCTGAGCTGGGTGGTGAGCTATCACCATCAGCTTCAAGGAGAAAGGCGAGTGCTCAGGGTCTCTCTGGGATCACTCCTCTCGTTCTCCCTCCCCTACATCTCCCCAGAGAGGTCCTGCATTGCCAGTAAGGGACACATTTCTTCCCTTAGCAAGTTATGTGCAGTGTGTGCTGTAGGAAACTGCTGCCAGGAAAAGAGGGGGCTGGATTTGCTGCACAAGTAAGGATAAATGTGCCTCTCTGGGTTTGTTTGCATGGGGCTGTGGCACTGAGAGACACTTTACATTGCAAATAAGCAACTTACCCTGCAAACCTACAGGGAGCTCAGAGCAAAGCAGGAGGCTCGGGGGCCAGGAAAGGGGAACAGCAGGTTAAACTGCGAGGAGAGATAAAAGACGTCATATAATTCTGCTAAATGGTGAAGGAAGGGAAATTCTCAGCCAGTGTAAATTAGCATTGACAAGCTATACTGATTTACACCCAGCTTATGGTCTGGCCCACAGTCTAATCAGCTGAAAAACATCAGCATCTGAAAGGGAGGGGGTTGTTTAGAGAGGCCCGTGGGAGGAGTTGGGGATTGAGGAGTTGAAAATGTGCAAAAAAAGAAGAAAATAAATTCTCCTAGGTAGGTAGGGAAAAGCTTGTGATGTTCCCCAGGGCTGACGCAGAGGCAGAGCCTGACCAGCTGCACCTGTCGGGACTGTGACTGCCTGGTAGCAGGCAACATGCAGCGCTGGACCTTCTGAGGACAAATCCCTCAACTGAGACAGCTGACACGTACAGTCCTCCCAGATTTTCTGTAGGAGCATTGCTAAATACCTCCACACTCAGAGGAATGAGAAGTGTGACTGCCCGTGGCCATCCACGCCCTGGCCAGGACTGCTGACACTACTGCCATCCAGATTTCCTCACGGTGAACCTGCCTCCGCCAGCAATATGCCAAAGTGCCTGACAGCTTTGGGATGTGACCAAATGAGGCGGAGGATGAGATCATCCATCTCTCTCACCCTCCTGAACACCTCCTTCCTCCCCCAGGCCTCTCTCTGAGCTCACCGATGAGGCGTGTGTTGCTGGCCTGGAAGGACTCTGCTCCTTCACCTTCCATCGGCTTTGGGGGGTGCTGGACTAGGTCTCAGTGCAAAGTTAATGAACTGAAATCAATAGAGTGAGGTTGAGGGATTTTTTTCCCCACTAGTGAGATGAGAGTCAGGGTTCATACTGCCTTGTTGGAAAGACCCATGCAGTAGACCACTAGTGCACTCAAAATTTGAGATTTATGGCTGTGCTGCAAAATACATCTTCCTGGTAAAAGGAAGGGAGCAGAAACTTTTGATGTACACCTTATTCTTAGAATTAATGTGTGATTTCTTTCCTCTGCCCTATGCATTTTAAGGATTGGGCTGGGACTCTTGGGGTAATGTTAGAACAAGGAATTAGGAATCCCGTCAGCAACCCTGATGGATCCAACTGTATAGATCTGGTTTTCTGTTGTCTTCCTGGCACAGGTGGAGGTAACGTAACAGGACATGGGAAAAGCTGTGTTTCTGTGTTCCCTGTTGGTCATTTATTGCTAGTCCAGCCAGGAGTATTTCCACCTTGAAAAAATCCAGCGCCATGACTCAGGCCCTGCACATCATGAGATTAAATCATGTGTTAAATGATGATGTTAAAAAAAAGCCTGATTTTTTTTTCATTTAGTGTGACTTGGTTTTTACCTCTATCTTGCCAGAGAGTGAGTGAAAACTGTGAGTTGAAAAGCCAGTCTTCAGTGTACGCTGGAAGAAAACATTCAGCTGAGCGCTTAGGTGAAGGCTCTGTTGATCCTCATCCCATGCTGCAAGGGGAAGGGAGTGGCCAGCTTTTTCCTGCTACTGGCGTGATTTACTTCTTTCTCTCAGTTCTCATGTTCACCTAACCCAACATGCCTCCTGATTTTTTTGCACTGTCCCCTCTGCCTTCATAAAACATATACAGAGTATCAAGATGGTTTTAGATGATCTGAGATGTAGCTCCCCACCTCATCAGCTACCGGCTGCAGACATGCTCTATCTGTGTCTGCTCTTTCCAAAACTATCTGCCGCTGATGACTGCTGGAGACAGGCCTCTAGGCTGGCAGTACTGGGCTGGCTCACAAAGGCATGTCTAGCAATCAACTGAGCGTTGGCGGGGTTGTGCTGGGGGTGCACCTCTGTCAGCTGGAAGCCAGAGGAGAATGGTCTGGAGCTGGCACTGGGAAGTTATAACTGATGTTGGACCCTTTGCTGGGGCTGAGCTTCAAGTGACAGCCTTGACCTTTTCTGCCTGCCCCCCCAGGAATAATAAATTCACTTGTAGCCATATTGCGACCATTTTTTGCAGTTAGCACTGATGTTATATCTATGCAGAGTAGGAATTTGGAGGAGGAGTGGAGGTGCCAGGTTGTAAAGTAGGCTCACAATATGGCTTTGTACTTCCCAGATCTCATGACGGGCTGGATAGGTTTTCCTGGCTCAGGTTTGCCTCTGAGAACTGCATGTGTCTGAGCCAGGGAGCTTGGAGCCAGGTATGGAGCAGAGTCGGAGGCTCATGTCTGTTCCTCACGAGGCTGATAGTGCTTGCTGTGTGTGTATACCAGGACCAAGGTGGGTGGTGGGCAAGATCTGCTCTGCATGACCCAAAGCCATGGGAATGCTTGGTTTATGGTGTGTACACGGGACAGGGGAAACCACCTGGGTCCTGAACATCCGCTAACTCAAGCCTAAGCACTGGCTCGGCTTGGTTATAACCCCCATGGGCTTTTTCTCCAGCTGTAAGAGGGGAGCAGAGTGGCTCATGGTGTTACAGAGAAGTGCAGGATCTATCAATCAGATGCACCCTGCAGGTTCATAGTTGCTGTGGGTGATCTGTCCCAGGAGAGGACTTTATTGCAAATAGGACTTTCTTCCTCCTGAGAAGGAGTCATCCAAAGGAGCTTTGTGGCCAATCAGGGTGTTGACTCACTGGAAGCTTGGCAGATGATGGGTGATGCCATCTCCTGGGGCGCTTCACAGCCAATGCTGCCAAGCAACTCCAGCTGGGACACATGATGGGGGTGTCACACTGGTGTCTCCAGAAGCATTTGTTAGAGTAACTAACATACTTATCCTTCCTTTGTTGCAAGGTGAATGCTGATCCTCTCAAGCTCCATTCCCACTGCTGCATTGTCAGCAGGACTGTTGGAGCAATATTGTCCAAGAGATTGAGTGGTGTATTGGTGAAACAAAATTCCTTTCCCAAAGCAAGGAATCAAGAGGGAATGCAGGTTACGTTGAAAGTATGCCTGAAATCAGTATGCTGGAATGCCTGCCCTTAGAGGTAGGCTGGAAGCATCATGTCATCACAGCCTTTCTGAAGGAGGAACACAAGGAGAAAACCATGCTGTGACACAAGAAGGAGAAGAGAGCAGACTTAGAGAGCAGCCAGAAAAATTCATCAAAGGTACTGCTGCCAAGTGCACAGATGTGTGGAGCAGTAGGGCTTATTAGGTGAAACTTTTCATGTCAATAAAGCAAAGTTCCCAAACAGCTTAAAAACCTCACAGAAAAGGAGCCAAGAATGCTTAAGACCTTCAAGTGATTCCATAAAATTTTGAGATTAGCTTTTCCACTGCCTTGAGACTATTTAGGAGCCAATCTGACCAAAATAGAGGTTCACATGAAGTTATGGTGATTCCTACACTCTCCCTGGTGGAACTGAGTGTACCATAGCAGGATGTTCCCATGATGATCAACAGATAATGTGGACAGATTCTTCTCTGGCACATCTGGCTGGCACGTGTCTACCTTTGGGTTGCTCTGCTCAGCCAGCCCTGACCATGGCCAAGACCAGTTCTTTTTCTAGAGGCAATGGTAATGGTGGTGATGCTTCAGAAGTGGTACCTGTTAAGCAGCAGCCACAGATGGGCTGTGTAAACTTGTGTTGAATGCAGTGGGATGGAGGAAGAGTTCGGGAAGCAGGAAAAAAAACCTGAAAAGAATGAGGAGAAGAGATGTGAATGGAGGAAAATGGTTAGACAATATCATGTGACAAGGCAAGCAGCTCATTGCACAGCAGAAATTTAATGCCATTGCCTGTGCTGTCAGCAACCCTCTAGAACCTGGGCTGCACTGGATCTTCGGAGGTTCAAGAGAGACTTTGTTCCCCATGCTAAGTTGTCTCTGAGACAACATGGTCCATGCTTATGATTAAGCTGAGAACACAAGGACTATAAATACAGTGAGCAGACTATAGAGGTTATGGTTCTCTCTATATTACCTAGTTTTGAAACCAAGATGGCAGTTGTTCCTCTTGTTAGTGATCCTGATTTGTGCCATGGAGCAGACAATGAAAGCAGTGACAGTTCTGTAAACTCAAGGAAAGTTACGCTCAGCTGTTTACCCTAGGAAGGAAAAGAAACCCAGGAAATTGTATTGGTTTAGATAACTACTGTGGCTGTACCTCTCCTGCTGCAATTAACAGACACTATATAAGCCCTGTTCCTGTTTCAGCTGCTAGAACAGACAAAAAAACCCCAAGAAATATAACTGCAGTCACCTAATCATCCTACTGCGTCAACTAGTTCCTGCAGCACAGCTCTGGTTAAGTGAACAGCTAAGAAAGCAAATACAGCCAAGGCACCTTTATTTTTTCTTGTTAACTTGAAAAAATAGATGTATCTGGCATTCTTTCCCTTGAGATTGCTGGTGTTCTGCTAAGCACCTGAAGTGATGTGCATGACACGGCAGTAGACAGATCATGCTGTGTCCATGAGGTTTGCTGTATCAGATAGCAAAAAACTCACAGCAGTATCATAGCTTGCTAAAATCCTTTGTACAGCTCTTTGAAATGTGCCTTTCGCATCTCTCTACTTGGTTAGATCTCTGAAATAAAAGGAAGACTGTACTCCATAATAAACCAACCTCTGTACTGTGGTGCAATTTGCAAAACCCAATGCAGAGAAATTAGAATAAGACCTGAAGGTTAGTTTAATCTGTTATTTCAAGATGGAGTAAGGTGGCTCTGGTTACTCCCCTCCCCTGGAAACAGTTTGGTGTGATGACCATGACTCAGAAGTTAATTTGCTTGTGACTGAGATGTTGTGAATGTGGAGAGTGGAGAGTGTACCAGACTCACTTATCTCTCTGATCAAGGCAGGAGAGGCCAGACAATAGCAAGCTGCTCTCCACCATCTCATGGAACAATCTTCCCTGTTTGACAAGTCTATCGAGCAAATCTTGCTACAGTGAACTCTGCAAAGCAGCACTGGCAAACCTACTCAGCCCTGCCAGATTTGGTAGCCTCTTTTCCTCAGGCCTTGTGAGGCTCTATGGTCCCCTGTCCTGATGTCCCTGGAGTCCCTGGACATGACTGGTCCTCTCCACAGTGCTTTTCACCAGCACTGAACAACTTATCCTGTGCCTGCCTGCTTCATCCTCCTGACGCTTTGTCTGGTGCTTTGCTGGGAAGGTCAGCCAGGCAGAACGGTTCTTATGTGTATGGGAAGGAATAATTTATCCTTCAAGCTTTAATCCTTAAGAAATAAGTTCTTTGGGGGGATTTTGCAGGAAGATGAAGGTTAGTGGCAAGTCTCCAAGCAAGCACTTATCAGAGTAGTGGAGAAGTTGATTAAACAGAATCACATGGTAGAAAATAAGCTGAGCACACGATGCCTTTAGTCTTATGCTCACTTAAGGCGTGAGGCTCATAACCACCAGGAGCTTTTCAGTCCCTGAGCCAGGGAACAGGCAAATGTTGCAGAGACAACATGATCAAAGAGCAATGATGTACCATTTCCACAGCGGCAGCCAACACTAAGCTCCTTTTTGCTATTTGGCCTGGAATAAGTCAGCATTGGCCTGGAGGATTGCTGGACTAGAATAAAGCCCTAGCTTTGGGGAAGTGTGAACAGGACTGCCTGGAAGTACCCAGGTAGGTAACTGAAGGAGTGCAGCATCAACCCATGGTGCTCACGTACGCCAGGGAGCAACAAAGAACTGGCAAGTCACTGCTTGGTTTAGAAGAGAACACAGGGTGCATTAGGACTGCTTTGTACCTTTAGGAGAGGGTGAGTTAGGACCCTGAGTTGGGTCACCATGTGAGAGATTGGCATTTACTTCTCTCCACTGCCTCACACTTCTGTGGCATTTGCTAGTTTCCATACCTGGGATCACCTGCTGTAGACTGCAGTTATAGCTCTGAGGTGGTGGGAGGACAAACTCTTCCATGTTGCTGTAGTTCCCAGTGTTTCTTCGATGGTGACCGTGTAAGACTGCAGCTAAATATTCTGTATGTACAGTGAGCCTACAAGGATGTGCTGTAAGATCATCTTTAGCATATCAACCATAAGCATATTAACTCAGATTTTTTTTTCTGTCTCCATCTCATGCTCTCCTCCAGCAGAGTGCCTAGAACATGCTTGTGGCCATGTTACTTTAAAGCTGAATGTGTAGACACATGCTTTATATTATAGCAGTGTCACTGACCTGACAAACGCGGGCATCTGAGCTGAAACTGTGATGCTGTTGCTGTATGCTGTGAGGGATGGAGCACAAGAACAGGGGAAGGAGGGAGAAGGGCTCAGTGTTTCCTGGTTACAGGCCAGGTCAGAATTATCTGGTGTTCTAGAGAGACCTCTGCTTTCTTCCTGCTCCAAGCATCCCTGGGCAGCGGGGGAAGCAGGCTGTGCCTCAGCACAGCTGGTCCCCCTTCACAGGTCATGACTCGGGCAGCAGTTGGCCTGGGTGATCAGTGAAATTAAGCTTAGCTACCTGACACGCTGTGCACAGCCCTCAAGGTAGTGACATGGGGGTATTGGGCAAGATTAGAAGAGTTCAGTAGGAAAGAGATGGTCCTTTCAAGGATGGAGTGACAGGGAAGAAAGGTGCTCCTGTCCAAGCTGGCTGTTATGAGATCCCCACAGCTGCCTTGCAGGCGTGAGGCAAAACGGAGCTCACTGATTTCTGAGGCTCCCTCTCACTCCAGCCGGGGCACCGAATCCCCTTGCACGCCCACCACATCCACGTGCACCTTTGCTTTGAGCTCTCCCGAAAGTATCAAAGGGACTTCCTGTGTCTGAAGTGTTTTCTTAGAGCTAAAAGTCGCTTTTTAGAGAAAGAAAACTCAGCTCTGATGGGTGACAAAGATTAAAATAAATTATTTGGAAACAAAATTCCCCTCTTCCTCCACTTAATCCAGTAATTTTTGGTGCCTGCCTACATGTCAGCAAACTCTGCACAGCCTCCTCTGGAAAGTCTCTGTCTCCTGCTGTCTCTCCCAGCCAGCTCTGGCTGTTCTCTGTCTTCTCTGGGTCCTCCGCTCTGCAAACCTGCCTCTGGCTTCCCCTCTCTGTCCTTCACTCTCTGCCTGCCCGACTCTGCCTGCAGGAGGTTTCTCCCAGCTGCTCCTTCCCTGAAAGCAACTTTTGCCGCCCCACGCACATCTTCTGGAATATCCTGCCCTGGCAAAGCAGCAGCAGGTCCCTGCTGCCTGGAGGTGCTCATGAGCACTGGCACCTTCCACACCCGCTGGGGAAATCGGCCTTGCTCTCCTGCAGGGCAAAGGGGTACCCTCTCCTGCCGGTGGGTTTGAGGCATTCCCCCGTGTAACAGAGGGACACAACGCCCCCCCCCCCGTGGTTTGTGCCACACACCTGAGCAGGCAGGGCCTGTGGCCGCCCACGCCTGGTGTCACTGCAGCTGTCCTGCAGCCCAAAGAGGGGTCAGCACTACAGGCCCCAGCAGTGAACTTCCACCTGAAGAGAGACCATGAGGACACAAGCCAGTTGTATTTTCAGTGCTGCCCCATCTGTTGGTGAAGGGAGCAACCACAGACAGATCCCACCCCATCATTTCTGTGCCTCTGCTTCCTTGCTCTTCTCGTGACTGCTTCTCCCCTTGCCTGTGCACTTTCTTCTCCGGCTCCCTCACTCTGACACGCACACACGCAGAGCTTGCCAAGCAAGCATGTAGCCCAGGAACATGCCCCACATGGGCCTTGGTTTCTCTTCAGGCCTTACTGTGTATAACTCCTTGCCTTGGGCAAGGACCACTTTATTCTCAGCTCTCACTACAGCAAGGGTGGTTTTCTCTTTCTACTTGGTCTGAAAGCAGAGTGCAGAAAGTACACAGTGGCTTTTAGTCCTGTGGCTGTGACCTGATCACAGACCAACCTGACAGGCCATGGCATCTCTCATTAACAGCACTTTCTCACAGGAGCCCTTCAGCACTACCAGGAGCCCTGTTCCCTACTCAGTGACTGGCTCTCACTTCATCTCATTCTCTCTTTCTTGACAGATCATGTTATAACCTATGATCACAGAAAGTCCTGATCCTCACGTTTCTCTGCTGTCACCTGTGGGCTCCTCCAGAGCCGAGAAGAAGGGGGAACTCCAGCCCCACCATGAGAAGACTGGGTGAGAAGTGCCTGTGACACCTTGGGGAGCAGCCACACCTTAAGAGCTAGTTTTAATTTTTATTTTTAGCAATTATGAAGGACGGAAATAATGTTCTCCATTCAGCGGTGATCCACAGCAGCAGCTCTGCCTTCCCTCTCTGGGATTAGATTAGAGATAGTTTCATTAAGGCAGGGAAAGTATGCTAATTTGAACTACTCTAAGCAAGGGGTGAATCAAGCTACCAGCGAGTTACCAAGATTGGCTTCCAGACAATATACTGCCTCAGACTTCTCCTCAAATGGAAGATGTCTGTTGGTGCCTTACATGGTTAGATGCCTGAGGTGTCTTATCCTTCAGGGAGTAACAAGCCTTTTCATTCCCCTCCTGGTCAAGGTGGCTGTGCTGCCTGAATGGTTGGCAGTGTGTGGAGAACCTAGCTGCACTACAAAGCAAACAGTCTGGGCTGTAACTTGCATGTTCTGTCTTGCTTTACCAAGACCTCTTCCTGGGTGTTTAACCTGGTTGGTTCTTGCCTGGCTTGTTTTTAGAGACCAATGCCCCACCATCCCAGCTCTATGTTGCCCTTACGAATCTCAGGCTAACCCCATATCCCCTGCCCAATCTTGTTCTCCTTTACATATGGCACTCACTCGTTCCCTTTGCCTCTGGTTGCCAAGGGAGGGAGTGGACAGGGCTCTAGCAGACACTGATGTCTTGTGTGACTGCTGGCAAGTCCATGAGGTCTAAATCCTTAAGAGAAATTTGGAGTCTTTCTATTCAATGTAAGGAGGTTCCTTCCACTTCCAAGGATGACCTAGACACTTAGCCTACATCCTGCTGGCCCAAACTGAAGTTCTGGGATTTAATTCTCCGCATTGCTCTGAACATGTGATTTAGTCACTTAGGTTCCCTGGGCCTTACAATGCCGAACAAAGATCACAGGAACAGCCTTGGAGACCACACCTTCTCTTTCTGGGCCTCCACTGAGCTGTTATGGGGGGGATGATCATTTGGGTCTGTTGCTAAGGGGTCAGGAGGGTGCATTTTTGAAAGTCTGTGGGTGCCTCTGTCTCTGCACTGGAAAGGCCTTGGAAATGCTTGGCTACCAGTCACTAAAGCGTGTGCATCTTCCCTGTGAAGGGTAAATCAGAGCACTAAGGGGCTGCAGTGTGACTCTCAGGGACAAAACCACCACCACTCAGCCTTCTTCTTCCTCCTTGCTACTTGAGCCTTCCAGGAAACCACACTGTCACGTCATCCTTTCCCACCCCCAGCCTCCTCCTTAACCACCACACTCTTGTCTGCACCCCATTTGAGGGAAAGAACCTCACTATCTCTTGTAAACCTCCCATCTCCTTAGCGCTGCTGTGTGAGTAAGCTGGGCCGGCAGCAAGCACTTCTGAGTATTCGTCACTAGAGTTGAGCTGTGTTACTGTGAGGGAATTGCTGAGGATAGGTAGGATAAACTTCTCCAAAATTCAGATGGGTGGTGTAAGGCCACTGTTGGCTTGGCTAGAGATGGAAAAGATTCCCTGCCCCAAGCCCCATGGCTCATCTCCTAGTTATGCTGCTCTGTTTCTACCCAAGCTGTTGGTGTTTGGCTTCTGCATTCCCTGGAAGCAGGCCTGCTATTGCATCCTGCGAGTCATCACCAGGCTGCTTCAGTAACTCATCTTTCCTTCCATTCACAGGTCTTCTACGCATGGCGACTCAACCCATGTGAGAGGTCTCTTATGTGAGTACCCAGCAGCACACTTTGCTGTCTGTGGTCTGTGGACATTGACTGGCATCTAAGCGACACCCCAGCTCCCTCCTCTCCCCCTAGACGCCACTGTCTTAGAGCCTCCATGTGCATTTGCTATGACATACATCAGTGTTGATGAGAGACAGGAACACTGCCGGGTGATCTTGAGCTGCCAAAATAATCAGCTCTATGCACAACATGGCTTAAAGGATTTTTCGGTTAGCAGTATGCATCCACTAAAGAACGTAGACACTCGTATTTTTTCTGGGGACTTCCACACTCCAGGCTCCTGCCACACAGGCAAGGCACCTTTGGCCAGTCCTGTGGAAAAACGGATGTATCGGAGCGTGGAGAACCTTCACTGGGCAACACCTGCTGACTCTGGGCTGTATTCTCACTGCCGGAGCCTGGATAACGAGATCATCTTTCGCTATAGAGGCACCAGTCAGTGGACAGAAGGCTGTGTGGATGTGGCCCCAGTACAGAGCACATCGGACTCTCTGAGAAACCTTTCTCTCCGTGCTAAACAGACATCTCGATCAGCACAGAATGTGCTCCTCCCTCCCTTTGCCAAAGTGCCTCAGTGGCTTTTCCCTTCTGCAGAGGAAAAAGCCCTACATGGGGATGCCAAAAAAGAGCTGAAGGAGAAGCTGAGGCTGCACAGCAGTAAAGTGGCAGAGCCCTGCAAGCCAGTGCGTCCACAGGTGGCCCTGCCTGACCTGATGGCCCGGGAGTTTTTTGAATGCCAGATGTGCCAGCAGTACAAGAATGGTTGTGCTGTCAACTGCTGCATGGTTTTGGTGGAACACACTGCTCTCAGGCACAGCCTCACAGGGAGGCAGAGACTGTGTTTTGCACACAGGATCATCAGTCCAGAAGACATCAAGCAGGAGGCTCAGAGGAGGCTTCAGCTCCGAAGGCAGAATAGCTCCCCCAATTTGCCCCTTCAGCATGCCGGGGAAAGCCATGAGATGGCCAAATGCAGAACAGCAGAAATCCTGGAACAATATAATGGGGAAACAGATGTCAAAGCCACATTGGGACAGAGCAAGAAAGGCCGCTGCAAAGGGAGGCTCTACATACCCACCTTTGAAGAATTCAAGCGAATGAGAAGTAAGGAGGCAAATTCATCTGCCAGCAGCAGTGGGCCAACAGAGTGCTTGAATAAGGGTCTGCTGGCAAACCAGACCCTGGAGGAGGAGAAAAATAAGAACGTCTGTCCAGAAGCTCTGGGGACCAAAGCTGTGAATGAAGCTGCTGTCACAGCGGAGGATGACGACGATGTGTTCCATGAAAACCACACCTCTGCTGGCTTTTCCCAATATTCAGCCACATGGGATGGTTTCAGAATGAGCAGCCTTGAGGTGAAGGACAGAACCTTCCAGATCTCCAGCCCGGATAGATCCCTGGTCCCCATTTGCTCTAGCCCTATTCCACGATCACCTTTGCAGGCAGTAGCAATACACAGAGCTGGGCAGGAGATCTTCAGTGATGAGCAGCAGAAAGGAGAGACAAGACAATTAAATGATGTCCTCCACCTTGCAGGGCAGTCGCTGGCTTCTGAAGCCCAGTCCTCTTGCTGTTCATCGCTGCTGTTAGAAGCCACAGACTTATCCAGCTATGGAGCTAAGCTACAAAAAATGAAGGATGAATTCATAGGTTCAGCCCTGGAACTTATTAAGAAAAGGTAACATGCTCTGTGGGGTCACCTGAAAGCAGTTCCCTTGTTAACAATCTGGTCTCTCTTCTGATATGTACATTTAACTCCTGTAGCATAAATACGCTGTCGGCAGAGCCTTTCGTCTTAGGGTCTCTGATTGATAGCCACATGGACGTGTCTTTAAGCTGTTGAACTTAAACTCCACCTTTGCATGGGATTAAACATCAAAAAGCATTTTCATCTAGACTTTGCCTTTTTGTACACCTTAATCCTGTCCAGACAGCAGCCATTAATAGTCCTGACACCCAATTTCGCACCCATTTTATTTCTGTAATAAATTCTTGAAAGGTCTTTTTTTTTTTTTAACACCTGTTAAAAATAGAGGACAGCAGAGGGATACAAAGTACTAAGATGATTCCTTTGAAAAACGATGTAGAGTCTGTCCCACCACTGCAGAACATGAATTTAGGTAGTGTGACATGCAGCAACAAGTGCTTTCACTTGCTGCCTGTACATACTGGACTGGTAAACAAATGAGAGCAAGATTGCTGCTACGAGCCTTTAACCACCCTCTGGAGACCAGTACAGGCAGCAAGTGAAAGTACTTGCAAATACTGTCCTTCTGCCTACTCAGACAGCATAAGCAGTGACAGAAAATACTTGTGTAAAGCCTTCCTCCCTCTTCTCCAACCAGGGTTTTCCCCTTCTCTGGGTAAGATGTTCACAAGGACTGCTTTCTCTATCCTGGTTTTGGACACTGCAGTCCTGTTACCTCCCTCCTGCCAAAGAAATGGGGATCTCTTTCTATGCAAGCAGGTGGCCCAACAGGAATCAGCAAAGTTCTGGAAGCTAGGAATTTGGGGCAGTTATCCCTGTCTTATCACTAAATAAGGCTGATGGGAAAATGAGGAGTAAGTGTTGGTGGAGTGGTTTGTTTCCATACGCTTGGTGTTCAGGATTGGCTTCGCAAAGAATTACATTTGACTTGGTTCCTGGCTGCTTCTGACATCCGCAGATGCGGTGTGTGAAATGCCAGGGCATCAACCTCGTACACTGGCTTGGTATTTCTGGAATGCTAGAACTCTGAGACTGGACTCGGGTTTTAGAGGAGATGATAGTGACTTCTGCACAGGAATGAGAGTTGTCTGAAAGAACTTCTGTGGAGCTGAAGCTCCCCATGTAGACAGAGCCAGAGTGACAAGCAGAAATACTTCTGCAACTTTATAATCCAAAGGGAAGTAGGTGGTGTCAGAGCCCTAAATGCTTCCTTCAGCTGTCCAGCCCAGCCTTTGTGCCTTTGTTCTAGAGTATGAAAACCCAATGAAGAAACAGATGAGAAAGTTATGGTATGCAACCATTTTCACTGAGTAGGCTATTTTTATCATTGATGTGAAATGAAATACACAGAATGGCACAAGCCGTGAGAATAGCATAAGAACAGCTGTCTCCGGGCAGATCAAAGGTTTGACTAGTATCTGGAGCCTGAGGTGCATGCATAGCAAAGTATACAGGAACTGGGTAATGCATATGATCTTTCTTCCTACTACTCTCCCAGCCTCCAAACACTTTCTGCCCAGGGCCTTTATGGTTTCAGTGTGGTTTCTGTGCCTTTAATATCCGCAGTGGTTTTTGTTTCTGTGAATGTGTTCAGTCTCCCTAGTTGGATTTGTTAAAATATATGAGGTGATTTTATTAACACCAAAATGGTAATTGATCTAAAAATGAGAATGACAGTGGTTCCAGTATTAGAGAAGTTGTTTCATGTGAAGGACTCACCCTGGCCTGTTTATTTTCCATAGTAATAACAATTAATGGTGAAGGTTGTCATTTCTTCAGGATAGCAGGAGAAAGACAAATCTGTTGGCAGTGCCAAAGTACTGGTTAGTGGGAAACTCCCGTTTCCTTTATCTGGAAATTTCTCAATTTTCCATCATTTTCACCCGAGACTGTAAAGTGCCTGAATATTCATTTGTAACTCAAGCTGATTTTCACTGCAGAGGTGGGAGACTCTTTGTCTGGATGTTTTGGGTCCTAAATTATGATTGCTGACATCCAGCCCACATTTTTTCTAAGTCTCAAATGAAATGAGCTGAAAGCTGGGGATGTGGTCCCATTTCCACAGATACTGAGCTCAGCAAGCCTTTGATAGAGATGTTGTGATGGAGCATCACAGAATAAGATAGCTGAAATTGTCTTCTCTTTGTCGTGTTTCTGTGTAAGTGTTACAGTTTTACAAAGCAGTTTTGTCTGGTAGGTTAACTGCCTCCCTAGTAATTCATAGTTAATTACTTAAGACTCATTGAAATGGCTTAATATTTCATCAGTGAAGATTTGATTTTCAGCTTCATAATTATGGCGGCTTTAGGCACCTCATAGGTCACTGGATACCTTTAACTTAGGTTGTAGTCCTGGCACGGAAGGGGTGTTGAGATCTAGGTGGAAATCCTGTACGCATTTCAATATATAGTCTACTTTCTGAACTTGTTTAAGCAGCGAATTGTTCAGGATAAGGACGTGCAAGGACCTGGGGTTCCTGCCTATGAAATGGGGGACAAGGTGACAACAAAAACCTGCACAAGGAAGCAAAGGACATGACTAAGAAAGAAGGCTTCCTGAAAAGAATGATGGGGTGTATTTGGGATGACACTGGGATGGTGGGTACAATAACAGCTTCCTATAGCAGAGGACTCCAAGTCTGAAAGGCAGGTGCCAGCAGGGAAGGAGTGGACAAAAATGCTTCCATTAGTCAGAAGGAGTCAGGAACATGTGGAAAGGGCTGAGAACTGCTGCCCTGGACAATGATACAACCATGAAGAATCCCATAGAGACTGTGAAGGAAAGCAGGTGCATTTCCAGTTGTACACCACACATCCAGTGCCTCTGCTTCCATGAAATGATGGCCCAGAGGTTTAAAAGGACATTCAGAAAGAACCTGTCCTCCCTGTGCTGGCCCAAGCGCGTCATCTGTCTTGGAGAGAACAGGGAAAACTGACACCAACCCCAGGCAGGAAACTCCTATTCCAATAAGTGATTTGATCCCATAGAAGGAAACACGTCAGAGTTCCCCCTTCTGCAGCTCTGCATAAGAGCAGAGGGGACTGCTTGAGCAGGCATTGGTGTAGACCTGTTGGCAGCCCAGATCTCTGCCAGGGGGAGGGGACTGGAGGAAGGGGCAATATCCCTTTTTCTTGGCAATGATGTCCCCTCTTCCTCCTAAGCCAGGGACAAAGGTTAAAGGAGCAGCCCTAAGTTTTGGTTCTACAAAACTGCTTGTATCCTCCCTGTTTTGTCTACATCCCTCTGATCAGACTGGTGGTGCGGTGCACAGCAACTGCTCTGTGGAGCAGCACTTACCCTCACACGGCATGGTCAGTATCGTCATGCGGGAGGGATCTAATCACAACTAGAAGTAGAGCAGTCAGACCAGGGATGAAGAAATGTCCTTTCACACAATGTGGGCGCTGCATCATTGCCTTTCTTACCTCTAGCTGACCAGCCATGGGGTGGGTTGAATTTCTCAGTCTCCAGTCACACTTCCTTAGCTCAGCTCTCTGGGTAGTATTGGCTCTTATTCCCACTGCAGGTCATGTCTGGAGATTTTTTTAAAAATATCCCTTGGGTTAATAATAAAAATAACCATTGGGTTATGGAAACCACAATAAGCAATGGCATCTGGTCCGCAGACCTTATCAGCAGAGACCTGCTGTCAGCTTCGCTTAGAGAAGCAGTAATGCTCTGGAGTACTTTCCATGTTTAAGTGAATGATCTTGAAGCACTGTAAAAATGGCAAATGAAAACTCAGCTTCTCTCTGAGAGTATGGTCTGTATGGTGGGAGGTGGTGTGATCAAGAGGAGAAGATAATATTCCAGTTCTGAGCTCTGCTACTGACCTTGGACACATCCCGTTGTCTCTCTGTGCCTCAGCATGGTCCCTTCTTTCTGCATGTTTCAACCAGAAGCTGTTTGAGCAGGAGCAACTTTTGGAAATGGTGGTTTTCTGGCAGTGGCAGATCCTCTTCAAGAGGTTTCTTGCTCCTTAACCTCTGCCTTTACTCCCACAGGTGTGCCCAGCTGAACTGTTCATACTTCACCCTACTCAATGAAACATCGATGAAATGGTCTGGCTGGGAATACATGAGGGAGGATATTTTTTTAAACCCAGGTCATTTCAAGACTGATTTTAGATCATGGCCACACAGACAGTTACACTGGACCAGCTGAAGGAGTGGTACCCCAAATGTGGCTGGGGATGGGAGGGAGGAAGGAGACAGGAACCTCTTAAGCTGGACCGGGCCAGGACAGTACCATGGTGGGAACACAGCCTTGCTGTGTGCCTGCGCTGCTCTTACTGCAAAACTGTAAGGGGGATAATGCAGTGTGTACTACAGACTGCTCTGTGACAGCGCTGATGTTGGTATCCCCTTTCTACAGGCTGGGGAGAAGAGGCCTGGAGGGGTGAATTGACACTTCCAAATCCACATGGCAGGGAGTTAGCACAGCAAAAAGTAAAAGCCAGGAGCCTGCTGTTACCATTGTGCTGTTGCTGTGCAGCCGCGGCTAAACTCTTTTTAAGTTGGTAAATCCTCTGGTAGTGTCAGCTGGGACCTGGAAGCATAAATGGAGGAAAATGAAAAAGCATCAGCTGGAAAGTTGCAAACCAACTTTTCTGGCCTGACAACAGACCCAGTTTGTGTTCTGGGAGATTTGTTCCCTCTTCAGCAATTTCAGTGTTGGCTGATGGTTTGTTATTGGAGCCAACTGTCATTCATCTTAAGGAAAATGCCCATCTGTCTCATGTGTTTGCTTGTAGCTGACAGTGTTGGAATTGCACGTTAGCAGTATGACCTACCAGCGTAAGTTCACAAGTGAAACCTTTAAGAAGAAGCAGATTTTTGTCATGGGAGACTTTTGTTCAGCATAAAATATATGCATAACCTGAAATATGTTCCAGACATGGGCTTCCTCTATGTACAAGCATCCATATCCAGTCCTGACAACCTTTCTTTTTAAAGGAATCGAGGCCCATAAAAATTAAGTAAACCAAAAATGAAAAAATTAATATTCTTCCAAGTAGGCTTCATTATGCATGGAAATAAGGTGTCTTAGAGAGTCTGTTAAAAAAAAATGTATCACAAGTAGTATCACAAACTACAGCCTGTCAACTACACTGTCAAGTCAGTGGTTTTGCACCAGACTGTGTCTGTCTGGAGAGGTGGTGTTATCTACAGAGAGGGGAACGTGGGGTTGGAACAGGCTGCCTGTATCAGCCAGGCCAGGCCCTTGTTAGCACCAGACAGCCATGAATAAGAGCATCCCAGAATTGCCAAGTGAGAACAACAGACTCTGCCAATCTTTTCAGGACTCTTAAGTGCACCAAAAGGCCTGATCCTGAGTTACTGAAAGCAGAGGGAATCTTTCCAGTGGTTTCAGCAGGCTTGGGATCATATGAGATGAAAAACAGAGGGAAAGCTCGTTTAATCCTCTAATCTCTTCAAAGTATTACGGTTTTTAGCAGGTGATTTTCTTCCAGATGAGCAATATGGTTTCTGTGTTGACAACATCTCTTTAAATAGCAGCAAATGTGGATATGGCCTACTTAGAAAGAGGTTTTTCCGGTCCCTATGGGAGAACCTCATGTTTTATGGACACAAAAATACCCTGTTGAACACCCGAGACTTGATATCCCAGACTGATGCTGGCATGAGTGCAGTTACCCGATTTGCACTGCTACAACTGAGCTGTGTTTGGAGCCTCTGAAGCACACGCACAGCCATCCATGCCAACCAGTCTAGATTCCTGCCTGCACTTTCCCTGAACTGTTGTGGCTGGTTGTTCGAACCTGGCCTTGCTGCTCAGTCTCATCTGTGTCAGGAACAGCAGGTGAACTGCATACGTGATGTTCATCAGAGTCTGCTTCTTCCCCTGCAGCTGCAATGCTGAGACTGCTGCCAAATCCCCTTCCAAGGGACAGTGTGATCTGAGGGAAGCTGATCTCCCACCTCCAGAGGACAGCCAGCAGCCCACAGCGATGTCCATGGCAACAGAGACCTGGGAGGACAAGCCAAGCAATGAGACATCCAGCGACACTCCACCTGCAGGGAATGTAAGGGAGAGGAATTCCCCTCTCATCTTGGGCATGTGTTCAGGATCTTTTTTCTTGTCAGAAGCTCTAAAGGATCCCTTCATTGTAGGAACTGGGCAGGCTGGGAGCCTGGGATCTGAAATTACACCAACTCCCATGAGCTATTAAGCTCTGTTAGAAGCATTTCTAGTGCCTTTTTTATTACCGTTAATGAAACAGGAGTCAGTTTTGTGCCCCTGCCTATCTGTCGCTGCATCTCTTGCAGGGAGTTCAGCAATAACCCCTTCATGGCTTTCAGTGTGCCACCAGCCCCTCATTGCTGGACTGCCCGGGAGATCAGACAGACTCCCTCCTGGTCCCCGCTTGGTCAAACCACTAATGTAGGTAAGGCGTAGAGGCTGGAGCTCCTGACCCTGCAGCGCTGAAACGTTCACAGAACAGGGGCAAGCTAGCTCAGATCCCTGGAGGACAGGCTCAGCCCCCACTTTAGGCCCTTAGCCAGGACTATGCTGTTGAATTCTTCATGGTTATTCAACAGCCGTGATCCAGCCACCATGGAGCCGCTGTACTCAGAGCTACACAACAGCAAAGGGAGAGAGGTCCTTGCTGTTAGGACTAGGCAAGACAGAGGGACCTGGGGGGACAGATTTCCTAATGATCATGTAGCAGAGCTGCATTTACAATCCCACCACTGATGAGTTTCCTTTTCTCTCCTTTGGCAACTAAAGTCCAGTGGCTGCAAACCAGGTGCTGCTTTGACCACTGCCTTGCTCCAATCCACTTGCCTTTCTTGCAGACCCCCAGTCCCGGCTGCCGCCGATCCAGCTCTGACATCGTCCATGAGAGCACGGATGGTGCCAAGGCCCAGCGGGATTGCCGGCTGCGGCCACACTTCAGTGACCCTATGCCGACAGACTCGGTGAAGAGGAAGCAGCTGGAGCTGAAGATTGCAGCTGCAGCACGGCAGCATGCACAGAAGCGCCGGCAGGAGCGAGACTACGGTACCCACATTCTGCACACTCAGAGGGGGTTGATGGGCCACATGCTGAGCCCTGCTATGCTGGTGTAAATATGGAGTGACTCTAATGACCTGGGGGAGGGAAGCATTCTGGGTTTAACCCTAACCCAGGTGTGCAAGAAATCAGGATCTATTCTGCGGTGTCTCTGTCCCTGCCTGGCAGATGGCAGGGGAAGAGAGAGCCCATATGAGTTCACAGGTATGGGCAGTACAGGGATGACAGGCCCCAGGCTTCACCTGGGAGCCATTTACTTCTGACTCTCACCAGTCTCCGCAGCAAAACTGGTGGGGAGACAGCTTTCACCAGATCTAGCCTGCCACCCCCAAGGTTCCTACCATTCATGGCTGTGCCAGCTTGAGCTCCTCAGGTGACCTCTGTGCAGCTGGCAGTGCCTGTAATGATTTGTGTCTGTTCTCAGGTCCAGTGGTAGCAAAAGCCAACCTTGGCCATGGTGGCAGCTTTGATGAGACCCGCCGCACCCCACGTGGCTCCCTCCGCTCCAGACATCATTGGAGCAATGTCAGCAGCCTGAGCACGGACAGCGGGATTGTTGGCGTGAATGATGTCCGGGACGACCTGGATCCCAGAGAGGCCACCAGGACCAAGTCAGCGGATGTGGAGAGGGCAGATAGTGGCATTGGCCAGATGCCAGCCAGAAAGTGGAGGAACAGGGCATCTGAAACGCTGAGCTCCCTGCAGGCCTGGGAAGCCCACCGTCCCTGCACCGACTGTGGAGAAAGGGACCTGCCAGTGGAGACGGATGTGCAGAACTGCAATCAGAGGCGGGCTGACCTCTGTGAGAAGTGCCGCAAGCGCAGGACAGAGCGCAAGGAGTCTGTGCTGGAGTTCGTCAACACGGAGGCCAGCTATGGAGAGGACCTGCGCATCATCAAAGAAGAGTTCTACCTCCCCATGCAGGCAGCTGGGCTACTGAGCCAGGAGCAGCTCCTGGGCATTTTCAGCAACATCCAGGAGCTCATCGACCTCAACGAGAACTTCCTGGACGTACTCCAGGAAGAGATTGATCAGGCCTTTGACCAGGTATGATGCTGCGTGCTCTACAGGGGCCGAACGAGGCAGACAGGAATAGGTTTTGCGTTAGTGAGGCAGCATAGATGGAGCAGGGGATCAGGAGGTAGGACTCTCAGGTTCTGGTCATCTGCCCAGTCCCTTGTTCCCTCAGCTATTATAAACCTGTGATTTCCATAGGCCTGTGCCAGGTCACAGCTGCTGGCCTCACTCTCTGCTCTGGTAACACTACTGACATTAGCAGGCCATCAGCAGTCTAGCTCATTTATCCCATTAACAGGATCTAACTGTCCCATTACCGAAGTTAGCTTTAAGCCAGTTAGCTTGGACACTGATAAGCGTGTGACCATGGGGGCACAGAGCTCAGCTTGGTCTGGCCACCAGAGGGATGGAGGGGACCAAGCTCACAGGCCACGCTCTTACCCAACCCTGAGCTGGCTCGCTTCAGGCTGGCTTGGGTGTATTTGCCTTGGGTTGCAGTTTATTGCAGCTTGCCTCTAGGCTGGCTGCAGGGCCAGGCAGCACAGGCTGCTCCCTGCTCTGGTGACAATTGGCCCTTACAGTTCTGTGTACCAGTTGCTTCTACTGATGAACCCTGCCTTGCACAAGGGACTTTCCTACCCCATGAGTGTGGTGGTCAGAGGGCAGAGAAATAGAAATAAGACTCTAGAGCAGCAGACAATCGCTGCAAAGAACACATAAACAGCTCCACACCCTCCTTTCTTCAAGAAACCAAAACCCACTTGTTGCTGTATCAGTCTCACCAGGATGTTTTGTTCTCTAGGAAACACATCCCTCCTTTCCCTCTCCAAAACCCTGCATGTCAGACTGAGCGACACATGCCTCAAAAACTGGCAACTTTGACAACCACTCTCATGTACCTGGCACAGTGAAGACAGATGTGCACTGCAGAATAGTTTATTGAGACAATGGCTTCTACAAACAGCTGTGGGTTTCCCTATCTCCTCCTCCATGTTGCCCTTTTCAGTCAGAGCTCAGTACTGCATCAAGAAGCCTCGAGGAGCCAGAAAGCTGCTCCCTCTCCTGCTGCTCAAATGAGTAGTGATTGCAGAGCATGTCAGCGTACACCTAGACAAAGCTAAGAGCATTATGTGGCACCAGATTCTTACTATTCCCTTATTTTGTTACATCCAGAAATAAGTGAACAATTTACCATGAAATTTATTTTTCACTTAGGCATCGAAGTAGCCAGTAAGAGCATAGCCAGCCAGACCAGTTGCTGAGAACAACTGCAGAAGTTGTTAAGTGCCGTGTCTGTTACCTGAGTTAACCTCTGTTACCAGAGGCCTCCTCTGCCCATTTGCTCCTAGATGCTCTCTGTTAATTTATGCACTGCTGCATTAGCCTTATGGCAGACCTGCTGGCAAGAAGGGCCCCAGTACGCCCTCCTGACTAGCAGGCTCACTCTGGCCTCTGGCCTTTGAGCCTCTGCTCTGGTTAGCTGGCTGAGCTCACAGAAGCAGAGAAGACGTCTCTTTACGTGTAGAAGAGCAAGCAGTTAGGCCAGCTTTCCTTCCCTTCCCCACACACTGCTTCCCCCTGGACCTGCAGGGACTGCCTTTCCACCAGGAAGGGTGAGCCTAGTTCCACCTTTGGTCTGGTGTTCACCAGATCCTGCAGTAGATTCATGCTGATAGGACTGAACGCAGGCTCCATGCTTGTGCCTCTTCCGAGCTAACCCAGCAGGGGCTGTATTGCATGCTTGCAGGGTGATGATGACCTGATGACCGTGTGCATCGGCGAAATATTTCTAGAGTTCGTCAACATGCTGCCAGCCTTTCAGACCTACTGTCTTCAGCAGTCCTCCTCCGTGAATATGCTCAATGCGCTGGAGAAGGAGAAAGAGTTGCTCAGGTGAGAAAAGGGCTGAGTGTATTCTTCCAGGCTTTGGGGATGGAAGGCACCAGGCTGAGGGCGAAGCCTTTGTCAACTCAACTAGATCAAAGTTTTGATGCTAATGTTCTTCAGTGATGAGCTGCTCTCTCTTGGGGCGAGCAGAGTAATTTACTCTCCAAAATATCCAAATATTTGGAGAGTAATTTACTCTCCAAATACCCCTTGATATCTCCACTGAGGCAGCCAGTTGGTCCCCAGCTGAATACTGTATTCTGTGGTACCAGTGTTTGCCCACTGACCACTGGGCTGAACTTTCACCAAATAACACCCAGCTGAGAACAGCTCTCAGTCCCTGTGCCAGAGCACAGTTTGGATTTCCACTGGGGAACGCCACTGTGTGAAGCATGCATGACTTGAATTTGTTTCCCATTCCTAGCCCTGGCCTATTGGGCAATGTCAGGCGAGTCACTTCTCTCTTTCCACTGCAACAGCTTAAAATGATGACGGTACCAAATTCTTGTTTAGAGTACTTTGTAATCTAACAATGAAAGGAGCTACAAATTAATGTAATCTGATACAAACTGATGTATCTGCCTTGGGCCTACGTCAGTGTGTACCAGAGAAAGATCACGCCCTCGTTGTTTTACGATTTAATAGAAGACTGCCAGGATGTTACGTGCTAGTGTCCAGGCACCTCATTGCTGTTCTGCAGCTAAGCACAGCTTTTGTTGTTAGTTTTTGAGAAGACAGAATTCACAAGGCTGTTAAAACCAGAGAGGGGGCTGCAGTGCCCAGCAGCTGTCAGCACCACACTGTTCATTTGCATTTAGGATTGCAGCATCTGCTGGCAGAACAGCCACCATTTCATTCCCTCTTCTTAAATCCCGGCAGAATATTCCTCAATGTCTCCCAGAATGACAACACAGCACTGCGGCGGATGAACTTGAGGTCCTTCCTGATGGCCCCTTTGCAAAGAGTCACCAAGTACCCACTGCTGCTCAGCAGAATCATCAAGGCCACCACCGAGTACCACCCAGATCATGGCAGCCTGCGGGAGGCCAAAAGCCGCATCGAGTCCCACCTGGAGCACATCAACATGAAAACCAAGCAGGAGGGGAACACGTGGACCCTCCGCTCCTTTCGCCAGGACAGCAAGAAGAAGAGGGAAGTCATCAACATTGAGATGAGAGAAACCGCCCTCAAAACTGTAGGTTGGCTGCGGGAGGAAACGCGATTTGTGATGGAGGGGTCTCTGCAGCTGGCCCAGCCCCCCGATGGCCAGTGGGTGAAGAAAGGCAGCAAGACCCTGAAGTTCCAGAACATGCAGGTCCTCCTCCTGGTGAACATGAAGCGCGTGTCCGAGTCCAGCCTGGAGTCAGCCGAGCCAGGGCCTGTGAAGGACGCTGTGCTGGTACTCATCAGGGACAAAAATAATGGGAAGTTCCATTTGCTCAGGGAGCCCTTGAGGCTGAGTAATTGCATCGTCTCCACTGATCCTGACTGCGACGACACTTTTGAACTCATTGAGATCAGGCGGGAGGCGTTTGTGTTCCGGGATAGCGACCGGGCACGGACTCACCACTGGTTCAGGCAGATCAGGCGGTACTCGAGGGAGCTGGGCTCCTGGAAGAAGCGGCGGAACGCGCTGCCCAACATCATGATCAGCACCCCTCACACCAGGCCCTGAGTCCTGCATGGGCAGCACGCAGGGAGGTTTGGCTTGACCAGTGCCACATGCAAAGGACCATCAAGAGCCTCGGTGGCCTGAACTTGCTCTGCTCCATGGACAGCCCAGGGAGGAGCCTGGCCCATGAAGACTCTTAGCAGCACTGGAAGCAAGCATTACAGCCTAATTCTGGTCTCCAGCCTCAGGACTCACAACCTGTTTGTGGCTGATGTACATACAGAGATGGGCTTCCCTCGAGGAGCAGATCTCTGGAGGAAAATAATGAGTTTAACTTGTTAATATTGCACTGCGGGAGAATGATATATGATGCTTACCATTGCATGGATTGTGTTGAAAGCCAGTCTTGACAACATGAGAGAGGTTTCCACCATTGACTGTATTTCATCAGCATTAGGTAAAGTCAGGGTCAAAATTAGGTGCAGTATTATGCAAGAGGGGAGGAAAGTTGGAGGAAATTATGTTTTCCACTGCTACTCCTAAGGACTATATTTCATTATTCACCTCTGTATATTCAGTCAAAATACTTGTTTAAAAAGGTCTTTCATCTTTAATCCAAATCAAGTAGGTATCAATTTGCTCATTCAGCTGCATGCACACAGCAAAGAAAAAATAAAAACAGAGAATAATAAAAGGAGTTCTTGCTCTCTGACACATACACCCCAAATATGTGTAGAACCTGTGGAAGAGCAGTATACCCCCACTGAAAGTCTGTTATTTAACTGACTTAGGGACTGGAACATAACGCTGCATCTGATATATCTCAGAAGTGTATGTAAATATAGCTCTGCTACCACTAATAGTGAACTTAAAAGTTTGCAATTATTTAAATGATGTAATTTAGTGTATTTCAAAATTTAATTGAAAGGAACAATTTTCATTGTACTGTAGAGTAACATAAAAGGTTTTAATAATTATATTTCAATGACTTTAGGTGGGTATTTTTTTAAATACTTGTTTTCTGGAGTAGATATTTCATTTAGCGTGGGTGGCATTCAGGTGAACAACGTGCCTATGTCTGTTCTTTGGATCCCCTGAACAGAATTCAGGGGCTACTCTTACTGAGACTGGGAGAACGGTACAAGTCTGCTACCCTAATTCTCACCAGACAACAACAGACTGGCACAAAAATCTTACGCTCTGGCTGCAGTCCTACCTAGGCAGGTCAGGCCCCAGCACACCAGACGTGAGAGCTGAAACTGAGGCCACAAAAGCGCTCCCCCATAAGGTCCAGTCTCTCTCAGCTCCGCAGCAGGGAAATGACTTGAAGTTGAACAATGGTAAAAAGGCAAACAGGGTTTAACCTTTTCAGCCTGACATTACCACTGACTGCGGCCTTGCGATTACAGCATCAGCAAAATGTCACGTTCTGACTTACACAGCAAAGGCCAGATTACAGCCCTAGAGGCTAAATTAAAGGAGCCTGAATTTTGGTCGGTGGGTCTCAGAGGACAGCCTGTAAATGTTCTTTCAGCCCCCCAGGGTAAGGACAAAGCCAATCAATCAGTATTATTCACTCCCAACAAAATACTGCTGTTACAAGCATTAATTTTACAGGAGGATTCACACAAAGAAGCATATGTGTGCATTTCTCCAGAGATCAATCAGCATCAATGAGCGCACAAACGAAGGCGGACGGAGGCTACCTTCACATAGGTACCCCTAGTCTTGTCAAGTCACCACTGACCCAAGGCCTGAGCAGGCCTCCAAACCATGCCCAGTGCTTTGTCCTTCTGCCACAGGTGCCGGGGCTTGTTACACTGCTCCAGGCACTGAGGCAGACACCAGCAGTGAGACGTGTGCATACTGGCTGTATTTTCTCTTCATCTGCACTGTCCAGCATTTTTGTCCTTGAAATGGGAGTTGTTGCATCATCGGAGGCTTTACAAACACGTACCCAAGATGTGAGGGTGGCAGCACACAGCTGAGTGCTGTAGCAAGCGATAGCTGGCAAAATGCTTGTTGGGGCAGCAGCCTGACTCCCTCAAGTGAGTTGGAATTCCCTCCAGCTATTTCTAGTCATTAGACAACAAATTGTTTGTTCCCCCAAAATACGCACTGAACGGCCAGTGACGAGCACGAGGCATTGCTTTTATAAGTTTGTTGCCTGTTTTTCAAATAGATGGATGCCTAAGCAGAGCAGCTGCTGGACGAAGATTTCTCTGACGCTGTCATGACAGATCTGCATCTAACAGCCTTCAAGCCCCATTCACCTAACATACAAAAAGCAACAGCTTGTAGCACCTTCGTTTTCTCTCCCAACATCAAAATGGCGCAGCTACCTTCTCTTCATTACCGCCAGTGGCAGGTGTTGTTAGGGG
>NW_008794888.1:9188930-9203747 GCF_000699145.1 Aptenodytes forsteri | reverse complement strand
TCCCCCCCGCCAGTGGCAGTTTTGATAAGGGAAGGTGTAAGTACAGTAAGCCTCATAGCTTAATTTATCCAAACAGCGAGTGGCTTTCACAGCCACAGAAATTTGCTGCTTTCTGGAAAGTTTTCAATTACTTTCCAGCACAGTGATTTTCTCCACACCAATTCACGCTCAAAACCAGCCGTGGACTGTTTGTACAGTCATATCTTTAAATCAAGATACCGTCAGTCACCCTGGCTGTTCAAAAAGGTTAGAGAACAATAAGTATATGTAAAAGCTCTGATATTTAGCATCAATCTTGCGTTTGGGTGATTGTTCAATTTGTCAGATGCATGGTTTTTCTAGGTATCACAGGAAACACCTGCGTGCCAGGCTCCTAGTAATCATGGCCTATTTCCTCTGAACCAGGCAAACTCTCCCCAAAAGAAGGTCCATAAATAATCGCCGGGTGTTGAGTTATGAGCAGGATGTGTACTTGGTGCTGTAGCCCTGTCCTAAAAACCTGCGGCCAGGGAACAGTACAAGCTCTTTGATCTGGGACAGCCTGCTACAGGAAGCGACAGCCCGATTGTTGAACCTGTCAAACTAGACAGAGGTTGTGCTTCCAATGTTATTTATCTTTTATGTATGCGGTGTGTACTCAGCTGCTTGCCTGCCTTTAAATTACAGGTGTTGAAAGGGAGCACAAGTACAGGACAATCTCCGTGGCCCCACGAGCGCTCGTGCTGTGGGGTCAGCCTGCACAGGAAGGGCAGGGAGTGTCAGCACACTGACAAGGCAGTAGGTTTCTGTAATCCCCAGGCACCTTTCTGAACTGGATGACCCCTCTCCTGGGAAGTTCCAGGTCTTTCAGTATCACATGTACACACCTTATTTGGCAGCCCTGGAGATTAGCTGTGCTGTATTTTTCCATTTCTGATTAACAAACCTGACAAAATGCTATTATAACCCAGGGTACTTGGGAACAGGGTTGTCTATAAGCCAAGACAGCAATTATTTGTTCCAAACTGGCCATCCTAGGGCTCCGTAATATTTTTATGCCTCTCAGAAGTCATGACTGACAATATGAAGATTACTTTTCAAGACTCCTGCCCGCTGAACTTACCCTGCTAGTACAAGCAGGCCTCTCTGGAACTACTATGTTTGGGGGAAAAAAAGAGAAAGTCAGATTACTCCCTTGGTTTATCAGAACTCATAGATGACCGTTACAAGAATTTGGAATGAGCCTTGCCGGTCATCTACCAGGAAAACAACAGACAGTCTTCATCACAGAGTCCATGTAGATTTGAGCTCAAGGCAGACACACAAGACGACACAACACTGGACGAAGAGCCCCATCAGGTCCCAAGGAAAGAAGGAATAGCTACTTTAAGAGTCAGCAGCCTGGGTGGGAAAGCCTGAAAAAAACACGGGGAGATGAAGAGCAAATACTTTAGAGGGCAGAGACTTCTGCTTTAGTGAACAGAGATCTTCTCTTTTACGGTGTTCTTGTACATTCCTGGTTGTCCTTAACAGAAGCGAGGATGGGGAAGGGGCGTTCAGCATGGGTCTCCACTATGTGATCAGGAACACATCTGAAAGGGAGCACCAGCTTTGGTCTGGCAGCAAGAAGCTATTGTAGCTGCCATTGGAGACTGAGACCTCAGCACATCCCAAATCCTGGAAAAAAGCTCCGAGATAATCTCAAATCTCCTGCCTTGGGGAACTTCAGTCATTCAACGCATGTGAATCTATTATGGAGCTACAGTCTCGGGAAGGCAGATCTCCAGCAGGAGATTCTGGCGAATCTTACACTCTCTTGCTTGTCCCTGACATCCTCAAAGGGAAGATAATTCAAATCTTCTAGTACCACGTCAAAGATACCCCTTCAGGGCTCATGGATGAGGCAGCTGTAGTAACTCTCTTTTCATGATATCAGCCGTGTCTCCTCTTAAATGTATGCTGGGGAACCAGGTGAGATTAAGCTGGAATTAGGCTGACATTCTCTGACTTGAAATTGGAAAAACCTGGAACCAAAAGCAGTGGAGGAAACTGTCCTCCTGACGGAGATCAGATAAATGTTCAAAGATCTCACTGTCACTGTTGAGTGACCTTCTGTCACTACAGTGGAACATGACAGAGCAAAAAGTCTTACCAATCAGGCAGACAAAGGAACTGCCTCATTTCTCACAGAGGCTGCTGCAGAATATCCATATTGACTAGAGACAGGTACAAGTAATTAAAAAGAAATCAAATCAAAGTTTTGACAATAACACTGCACAGTCCAAAAACTCCAGGCAAGGCCCAAGGGCACTCATTAGGAAAAAAGACATCTCCCTCAGGAAGCTGAAGGTGATCCCCCTAAGGGAAACCTTTCTACAACATGGGTGGAAAAGTTGAGTGATAGGAACATAGAGGGTCCTCTTCAACAGAGAGTGAAGAACCCTAACGAGGAATCGGAACACAGGCAGAGAATTCTCCAGCAGTGGTCTCTGCCCAGGCTTGACTGGGAGCAGTTACACAGCTGGAGAAAGTTGAAAAGCTGGCATTAGGCTCTAGGTCCATTAGCAGGGATGAATGCAATGATAATTTGCAACTCTCCAGCTCAAATCCTGCCCCAGTGCAATCTCCACCAGCGCAGGCTTTGCATCCCTGAGAAATGATCTCAGCTGCAGGTGAAAAGACCCAGACTGCAAACAGCCCTCCCAGGGAAGGTGCTCTGTGTAGGAGCAGGCAAAGGAACCCTTTGTTTCAGCAGCAGTGGAGCCCCAGGTGGTTTTGAACCCTTCCCTCCTAGCACAGGAACCTCCCTTGCAGTGCCATAGTCACATCCTCGGGAGGACCTGCATCAAATGTCTCCCTGGGTGTTGTGGGGAGGGCTGGCGGATGAGAGTGGGAAGCCCGGAGGTCACAAGAAAGTCACAGAGCAGATCCTGTGACTGATGCCTGGGGTAACCAAAACATGCAAAGAGCACGAGGCCTTTATAGCCCTGGACCGTTTCACAGGGGCTGAAATCTCAGGCTTTTTCTTCCCTTTAGGCTTTCTGCAGTCCCTGTTGAAGTCTCCAACAGGCTGTGGTGGTCATCAGACTTCAGAGAAGCCTGCGAGAGCTGCACTGGCCCCAGTGCAGACCCAGAGGCAGCCAGACAGCTCTCCCTACCGGGATGGGAGCCAGCAGGCTTCCCGGGGAGCAGACAGCGCCCTTGCAGTGCTCAGGCTCTTACATTTTCCCCAGCAGAAGCAGGTTAGATGTTTGTACACCCATAGTGTGAACGTGCAGGTGAACAAGCATTCAGACAAGGAGTGTATTCCCCCTTCTTTCAAGAAAGGACTGGTTTTAGGACAGCCATTTTCCCCTTGGGCAGGGCAATCCTCCAGTGATGCTAACCAGTGCAAGCCAGAAGTGCCACAGTTTGAAGTGACAATAGACAGAGAGGCAGAGAAACCTGCAAGGAGACACCCATCTTCAAGTAATTCATGCCTGACCCACAACACGCATACCGGAGATACCTACCGTGAAGGATTATTCCTTTCAAAATCAAACGCTTGCTTAATGACACTCCACGAATTCAGCAGGCAGGAGGCTCTCTGAACAGCCCCTACACACACCTTAGTACAGTTGCACCACAGTATCCAGCAACAGACGGTACTTTAATGAGGGAAGATGGACTGCTGATGAGTAACGGGTCAATATCCATGCACAGACCCCAGGAGTCATCCATATTCACTTTCTGCTCTCGTTAATTGCCTTGGTGTGCAATGACCTTGTCAGCTGAAAAATGCGAGTAAGGCTCTATAGCACAGAAGTCATCACTTTGCAGTGAAACGAAGGCAAATTATTTTCCCAAAGAGAAAATCCTTGGCAATCCTAATGGAACTGGAAGCAGTTAAATTACTGCAAGAAAATCAGACAATTTACCACGTAGTGTTACAGCTCAGTGAACACTTAAATCTGGCACCACGGGGAGAGGAAGAAGCCTCCCTCCACGCACTGGTACAGTGTGCGTGGGACTGTGCAGTGAACTGGACTGGGAGCAAACACCACTGAAGAGTAAGGATTGTTTCAGCTAGATCAGTTCCTTGATCCAGTTCACTGCACAAAAACGTGTGCTGGCACTAGAAAAGGGCAGTCTGGAGGTGATAACGTGTCCTTTAACAAGTGCCACTTTAAAGAGGTTGCTGGTCTCGGGCTGCAGTTAATCAATTCCAGCAGACAGAGCTCAGTCCAACAGCCAGCCCCAAGGTCTACTCTGCATCCTGTGCCACGGAGCTCTCTTCACCCCTATTTCCCAAACGGTTTCAGGTCAGCACTTTCACTGATCTGCAGGGGTGGAACAGGCAGTGCTATAAATAAAGAGCAGGTAATCAACCATTTAAGTGCCCTTTTTACTGCAATAAAGAAAACCCACAGAAATGACATCAAGATGGGGGAAAAAAACCAAACCAGTGAGTGAATACAAAGATGATCCAAGGGAGCGCTCCCTGGAACACACTTCAGGCTGAAGAGGCTCAGAGAGCAGCAGTGCTGGCTGTTGAGTCAGACTCTCCAGCGCTCCTGCGCTGACTCACTCCCCTCCCAGCTGCCAGCACACGCTGCCGCAGTCCATTCAGTACCAACAGGAGTTATTTGTTCAGTGTTCAAGTGCGTCTGATTCATCATGAGCCATCAAGCGTCTGCAGTCCTCAGAGCTCTGTCTCTCACTGCCATTCCCCGCTGGCTAACCCGCTCCCGTTACACCTGGGAAAGGGAAGGCTCAGAGAAGAGAGACCCCCCTACTCAAGTCCTTCTGGGTCTTCCCTTCTTCCCTCTGCTCCCAGCTCTGGGACAGAAACACAACTTACCATGTAGGACCACAGTAATGTGCAGATTCACAATCAAGGCCACAAGGTCCTACAGGCTACCTCTGCGCAGAGGAAGCCACAAAAAGCATGTCCCCAACTTGCCCTGCTGCAGCCTAGGGAGAAAGTCTGCCGTTTTCTTTTCCCTTCCCCAGATCTGGCTTGGGAATGCACTATGCAGCCTGGCTCTTGCAAATGATGCTTTTCCAGAGGAAGATGCTAGGCTCTCCCAAAACCTAGGAACAGGAAAGAGCGAGGTGTTTGCTAAACACCCTCCAGGAACACAACACCGGAGTGTCTCTTTCTCAGGCACTTCGAAGTATCCCACACCTTGCAGACTTTGTAAACCCTAAGTGAGAGACTTGCTCTTCCAGTTGTCCCTCCCACAGTATCTGCACCTGTGGCATGGTGCTGTTGTATCTCCACCAGCTCTCGGAAACCATGTAAGATGCAAGAGCTGGCAGATCTCAGATCTAGTGAAAAGCTGTGTTAGGCACATGGGATCCCACGTCAGGAAGCAGACCTTTTGCGTGACCAAATGCAACCGGAGCACCTGGGACACAAGCCAGCACAAAGCCTTAACAAACCAGAAACCTGCCCTGCCACGTGGCCTCACAGCCCAGTCCCACATGCCAGGGCTCCTCCACCCCGAGAGACATCAGACTGACGCTCAGGAAACCTTTCTCTAATTTCTCTGCTCCCACGTTTTCTGTGCGACCTTGGTCTGCACGGCTGTCTCGGAGCCTTAGGGTGTTGTTTCACGAGTCTCTGGTTTTGGCGGTAGAACTGGCTTAAGCTTCTTCCTTCCTCCCACCTCCACAAGGTTAAAGTGAGAAAGAAGCAAACGGCGGCATACGACAAGAACAAAGAACTACTTTGAAAGCTGGTCTCATTGCCACAGGGCTCAGGACATGACACCCTCACTTTCTTCAGCTGTGAAAGAGGGCTATTACCATCTCCCTACATTATGTGACATAAGATACAAAGGATGAGGACAAACATTAAAGATTATGAGATGCTCTGAAGATGAATCTTGCCACATCTTGGATTTGGTAATGACAAACTCCTCCATACCTCTCCTGTTTTACTTGGTGAAATAGGTCAAAATTAAAAGTTTTAAAAAAAAAAAAAAAGCCTGTGAAATCTGTTTGCAGCTTGACTCGGGCTCCACTCGCCAGCACGTAAGAGTGCGCCATTGAACAGCGTACAGCCAAAGTGAGGAACCCTATTATTGTCCAAGTACAGCTGAAGGCTGAACTTAAATGATGGTATTTCAGAGTAGGCTCCCAGGAAGGGAAGCAATTAACAACAGATAATCAGACAACAGGCAGAGTTACCAAATGGCCAAAATCAAAGAACAGCTTTTATTGGCCAGAATAACCCAGAAACCATTTTCTTCCAATAAACAAAAACCTAACTGAAACAGTGGCAAATCTTTGCTAACAAAATGAAACACTAACAAACCCCACATAAACTTGACTGCTCGTGTTCATCCTCTGGAAATACTCCTCCTCCTAAGTCTGTTTTTCTCCTTAACCTGACTGCACCACCAGAAGTAGGAGAAGAATGGCAAAACTCAAAGTCATTTAGGACAGGAGAACGCACGCCCTGGGAGGTACGAGTCTGTCCATTTACACAAATGAGAGGGGCTGTTGGTGTTTGCAAACATCTTGCATGCAAAGTATCTGAAACTAGCAATTTCCCCTTTTCTGAAGATGCAAACATTTTACTGCATGAACTATAGTTTTGGTGTGGGGTTTTTTTTAATCCCAGGACGCAGGTACAGTTGTGGCCTATAGAGGTTGTTAGAACTCAGACGCTACCTCCAGTTTATCAGTTAACACTTCTCTATTCGGAAACCTTGGTAGTTAAAAAAAATAAATTGGTTACACCGAGTTCTCAAGGCAAATGATCGTATTAAAACTCAACATTTACTCATGTCAGTAAAACAAATACCAGCCAGTGAAAGCAGATGCTTGAGAAAACCTTGCTCTCCCTGGTAAGGGAAATCTTGGAGGAAAGGAAAAAACAAAATAGAGAGAGAGAGAGAGATGTGCCCGGGTGCAATACACCAGTTCCAATGGAGAAATTCTCAGGAATATTTTCACTAATTTCTCAATTAAGGGGGATACATTAACAGAAGCCATTTTAAAAGGTCTGGTTAATAAACAGTTATGCAAATCTGTTCAACTTACTGACATAGGTGAAAATTTAAGAAACAAAAAGGCAAAAAAAAAAATCAGTGTCTTAAAAAAAATGTATAGATATTTACACGCTGTGGTTTTTAAAACGTCACATGTACCTGCACTGAGCTGCGCGCTGTGCACACGTCTCGCGAGGTGTGTGAGCAGAGGCAGCTGAAGCACATCACTGCCGGAGCAGCGAAGCAACACTACAGAACTAATGGGAATTTCAGCTCATGGGAGTTACTGACTACGACCGCTGCTGTGCACAGAACGGCACCGTGTGTTTTGACAGAGGAATTCCGCTGGAAACAGAGAGCCTCCTGCCCTAATCTAGACATGATTCTACAAAACATTTTGAGATCTAACACCCGTACTACGCCTTTTGTAAGAAAATAGAGAGCAGCTTTCAGCTGCAGTTCTTCTAAACTACTGTAGGAAGGCTTCGCTAGCATGCTTCCTAAATTGGCAACCATCTGAGGTAATCAATGATGCTGTTAAAATGAGCATCTTTCATTTCTCTCCACCCGCACCAACTGCTGCCTCCTTATTGAGTCCTCTGATCGACAAGTCATAAACCACTTCCTCAATTTTCTTGACATCATATTTCAGGCCATCGTAACGTTTCCTCAGGGAGTCATTCTTCAGGTTGAGGAGACGGAAGCCGGAATCCAGCTCGTTGATAAAAGTTGAGATGCGGAGAGGGCGAGAATAGTCACCAGCCGTGACACTGTTCACTGCCAGTCTGGCCTACGAGAGGAAGACACACAGGAGAACATCAGCAGAGGAACCCACCCAAATCATGTCACTGTTTCCATCGGTTACTTTACCAAATGAAGCAGTTTTGTTCCAGGCAGTTAGATTCTTTGTACTTAGTTCTACCTTTTTGTTGACCATGATCCTGGACTTTCAATCAAGTCACCAGTTTAAATCTTAAAATATCTGTGAGGAACAACTCTGGCATACAGAGGGGCAGTTTGCTAGAATTTCAGATCAAGGTGTTGTGCATCATAACTTCCAGGAACAACTTAGGAAAGTTAGAAAACACATTGACTTTTTTTTTTTTTTTTTTTTAAGGTCAGTTTCAATCCAAGATATGCATGAATATCTTCCTTACCAGCTCACTGGCGAGAATTAATACACCAGAAAGATAGTCTTCAATGTCGAGGTGAAAGCCCCGCTCTCGATCAGCTTCAACTAAGATGAAAAACAGAGCGGTAATCAGGCGGTACTGAACATGAGCAAAACCAGCGAGTTGAAATTGCATTTGTTCCCTGGAGCTAATTTGAAATATCACATTTATGAAATATTATTACAAAATAGAAGTCAGCCTTTTCCTGTACGTGATGTAATTACTGCCTCTTCTCAGCGTTTTGATTTAGCATCTCCTACATCCTCAGCTGGACGTGCAACAGGTTATAACTGATCCAACAGAATAACTGAATTTACATCAATACACAGGAGAGGGGTCTGCAGTCCTTTTTTAGAAAAATATTTCCCTGATTTTTTTTTTTCCTTCAAATCCTTTGCTCTGGGAGGACACAATTCTCTTACAGCATAAGAATTTAATCTGTTTTCCACACTTTTTAAACACCAAAAGCAAAAAGTGAGAAAAATAAGCTCTCATCTTTGTATTATTCTTTTGGTAGATTTACGCAATTTGAATGAATAATCTTCATTGATGAAGAACTTATTAATGAATAAATACTTTTGTTCACATCAGGTTTGCCGATTTTCACCTTCTAAAAGAATTTGTTGTTCATATAATAAAATCAAATACCAGATAAATTTTGGAACCTATTTCTTGGCAAGAAATGAAGTTCTGCTGTTTCCCTGTACCTCTGAAAGCTGCAACATATAAAAACGTCACAAGCTTTTTCTCTTCAGTTACAACATTAACTTACTCCCAAGTATTTCTGCAACCGCTTCTCGGGTCACTAACGTTTCTGACTCCAAGTAGACTACAAACGCTGCCAGAAACACCAACCGCTGAAGCACAAACCTCCAGTGCTCATGAAATCTGTTGAAGAAAACACCAAGTCAAGGTATAAATAAGTAACATCTATTACTGGAGAGTTAGGCAACAAGCATACATTACATATACATTATGTCTTCCACCTTTACTTGCAGCACTTGGCAGTATTTTTAAGCTGGTGTCGTTTTAATAAGCCAAAGTCACCTCCTTGGTACTCCAGAACTTCACCCCCAGGATACTACGCTGGACGCTGGCATTTGCTCGCACCTCTCACACACCTACTCAGTTCACGGAGTTTTTCAGGTTGTCGTGCCCGCGAGACAACCAGGGCTTTCCCTCCCATCTTCCCTCAGCAGACCTGAGCTGACAAGATTCTTGTTCTTTGACATGTTCTTGCTAGACACTGTCCCCTTCTGGCAGCAAACAAAACACAGAGGTGACGACTTCATTTAGTACCTGCAGTATCAAACAGCCATTTCACGACAGATTTAGAGCTCTGTTTTCAGAAATGCCCCAAACCTAACTTAACTGAAATTAATGGAGCAACAAATGCTCTGCTCCCAGAAACCGGGGCAGCTCCAATAGAACATCAACTTCTTAACCTTTCCTTCTTCTTTTTTAAAAAAGTTTCTAGAAAAAGAATTAAATACTGCATATTTTTAGTGAAAAGTTATAAATAGTGTTTGAGCAACAGCATTTTTTATCTATGCTGATAAAAACCTCACGCTTCTCTACCATGATTTACTTTTCAAACAGAAAGAAGCATTGGGCCCGTAAACATTTAAATCATTCTTCCAAAGTAATGATGCCAAATACACCCAGAGAATTCCCATATCCGTGTCTGGCTGCATGTGATCCTGCACACCTGTAATACTGATCAGCAGGAAACTTGGTCTTCAGAGATTCCAGCTGTGTTCTCACTGTACCAAAGTGCTCACGAGCCTTCTGACATTTCTTTGGTACTGAAAAAGAAACAGCGCAACATTCAGTACTTGACAGAGAACAGGGTTTTGTAAACAGAGAGTTTTCTAGTGTAGACAGCGCTATTTATGCTCCTTTGTTGTCCACGATACTCTACTGACATTCGCAATCAATCTAAGAAATACTCATTGTCACACCATGAGTCACACCGCTAGATGAGAAATACTCCCGAGTTCTGGGCTGTCTAATCTGCTCTAGTCCTTAGGTTTGAGCCTGGGACAAGACACCCCAGCGTTATTTAAGAATCACTGCTAATCATGACTAATAACTGCTGCTATAAAACTTACGTCATGGATGAAGAACCCATTCTGTAATGGGCACTGACAGAAGAGAACACTGGAAAGGTCACGCAACCTACAGACCAAGAGGCAACGGGGGATACAAGCGGATGGAGGCAAGAACGGAGGAACAAAAGGGTCAACGTGGTGTTTGTCTATGGAATGAACCTATGAGCAAAGGAGCCCGGCAACGCGCCGAGCAGGGCGACAAACAAGCAGTGCTGAAGGAGAGATGACAAGTGGAGATGGGGAAAGGCTGAAAACAGCGTAGCGTAAGAGCAAACAGACGTCATCTGAGGTAGCTGAGGGGCAATTTCGTTCGAGGGTCTGTAAATGTAGAAGGGCTGAGGCTACGGCAACCGATCCTGGGGGAGAGAGCCAGCAGGAGCAGCAACACGGTTAAAGCCCCATGCTACAAGCCCACCCACGCAGCAGCAGTCTGGAGTGGCAGGGCTAGGGGTGGCACTGCAGGAGGAAGGACGCACCAGAGAGCAGGCACGAGCTGATAACGGGACATTTTTAGTTTCAGCTGTGTGGACGGAGTAAGAGAAAGGGGCAGCCAGTTGGGCTGTACAGGTGTTATAAAGAGAGAAACAAGATGTTCTGGAGAGTGCCCTAATGCGGTGGATTAGAAGAAAAAGCAACAACCGGATCACAAGGAACAGAACAGCACTGCACACAGCAGCTGGCCCCAAAGAAAGCACACACACACCAAGCAGTGCTGCCAAACGACTCGTACACTCAAAGGAAAAGCAGCTTTCCTTTCTCCATTTTAAAATCTTACAATATTTTTTTCTTGTCGATCAGAGTTAGGTTAGATGAAGTGCAACATCCCTTCAGGAAACTGCATTTCCTGCTTTCAAGCGATGTATCTGAAGAAACTGGGTTTCAGCCTGTCCAATATATGTTATACCTCTGCAGAGAAATGGTCTCTTGTCTACGTACCACCCACTGCCACCTCCCATTTATTGATACGAGCTACAGCCACACTGCACCTGCAGTACCAGGGCCTGACAGAACTAATCAAACCAGTACTTCTGAACTGCAGCCTTCTCAGAAATTCTGGTCATGACCCAAGGAAGGCAGAAGATCAGCCTGACAGGCTCTCCTGCATCTTGATGTACAGAAGCTTATTTAAACAAGATCCACAGAAGCTAAATCTGAAAGCTGTGATGAATGATTTTTATCAAACAAGCCCTACCAGGAGTCACTTAAGTGTGTTTAAAAAACTTCTTTCAATTAACAAAACATCATTTCTGTTAAAAAAAAAAAGGGGGGGGCACTTAAAAATAAAAGCTTCAGGAAGCGGAAGGTGAAAGTGCTCCGTGTGGCAGCCAGAATGAAAGAAATGTGTGAAGCTCACTGACAGCTGCCCTTTGAACACCATCCTCAAACTATGGTCTCTGCCTCAGTCGTGTAAGCCATCACCTGGCAGCTGGGGACAGAGTAAGGAATAAATTTGCATTTCGGCTTCTGCCAAAGGAACCTGTGACAAAAAAAAAAAATCTTTACTGTAAAGTTTCAGACAACAGTGCCCAACGACACACACAATCTCCCAACTTCAAACTGTCCTCGTGCATCCTTGGATATCACCACTGATGCTTTGCCAAACTTGACACAACGTGTTTCACGAGCAAAGACACACCAAGTTGACTTTCAGCCTCCGGAGACCCTACCTGTCTCTCAGACTCGTGTCAGCTAACAGCAGGCTGCAGCACACGCTGCCCTGAACAGCTTTCTGAGCAGTTTTCAAACTCCATTTTGGACAGCGAGCAGAGGAAGCCAAAAGAGAGAGATCCTCTAACCCTGTTCTGGAGGCTGCCGGCCTGAGCCTCTGCTGGTTTTCCTTCCCTTCCCCACAGCTGAATAAAGGCTACGACTGAAAGTGCTGATCCCGCAGCTAAACACAGTCTCATGCTCAGCGCAGGGAGAGACCACAGAGAAGCCGGCACCATGAAACAGCTGTTGTCTGTGGGTAGGTGGCTGCCCCACAGTAAAACAGGTTAGATGAAAACCTCCATGAAAACAGGTTTAGCCAAGAGGTATTGTAAGTCACCGGAGAACAGAGGAAAGGCACTGTGCAAGATAAGTTTTAAATACCACTGACTGGTACAGGAAACTGCCCTCCATCGAACTTCCAGCTATCCCGTAGTTTCATTAACGGAGCTCAGGCCACCCCTTACCCTTCTCTTTGGTAGGACGGATTGCTCAGCCTGGTGCAAATCCTTTCCCTGTTTTCACTGGCTCTCTGTTTTCATCACTCTACCTCAACTGACGATGCAAGAGTAATTACAAAGGATCAGCCAGCAGGCTGCGGGAGAAAAAGTCGTCTCCCACTTCCGCTGGCACGAGGGAGGAGGCACAACAAGCAATACAGCTTCTGTTGGCAGCAGCACCAGCTTAAACCACCCACGGCAATACAGCTGCACTCACCAAGCCTCATTAGCTACTCTGTCACCTGTGAACTTGTAGTAATTAATAGTATTTTTGCTTTTTTATTAATTAGTTATTAGTTTATATAGTTTATTTATCATTTAATATTTTTATAGTTCAATATAGTTTGTTAATAGCGTTAACAGTTTTTCTTACGTCTTGGAATAAATAAATAAATATAAGGCTAAAAAATCTTGATGCTACAAAGTCTAGCCAGAACTCTGTCGCAATGAATAATCCTCTCTTCCATAGTTGCAAGAGTCATCGTTTATCCCTTTTTAGTCTGCTGGGGAAGAATCATTCTAGTTTCTTCGTAAAAATGTGGTACCGACTCAAACACGACGAGATGCTGTAGTAAGCCAAACAGCCATTTAAGCACACTCACACTGCAGAACTACAACCATTATCAAATAAAACTGTAGTCTAACTGTGTGACATCTGACAAGTGCTATTTATCCCCCTAACAATCCTTCTGTTAATTGGCATTATATTATTCTGCTGTAAACCTTTATTAATCTAAACCTTTATTGACTTTCTTTATTATGCTTGTAATTGATGACAAACTGACAGGTCTATTATCATGAGTTAACTCCTAACCTATTAAGCATGTATTCATTATTTTTGGTATTACAAGAATTATAAGCTGAGCTTTTTTCTCTCTCTCTTTTTTTTTTTTTTACTTTAACTATTCCAAATATCAGACTCTGCAAGTTCCAGAACCAGCTCTCCCCTGGAATTAAAAATCAAGGGAAAATACACTGAGCCAGGCGCAGGTCTCTACTATAAATGCTGGAAAGCAACCCCTGAAAACCCCCCCCCAAAAAACCCCCCCCCCCCCCAGCCACGGGTTTACTCAGCTTAGAAAAATGAGTCTATGCTTGTGTAAATTAACCAATTAGCAGTTCTAATTTTTAGCACTGCCAGATTTCTAAATAGGTGGAAGTTGCACTTGCCAGCAGAGGTCAAACCGCAGGCGTTGTGCGTTGCTAAACACATACCCTCTCAGAGGCCGGAGAAATCCCAGGCCTCCAGCTCCAGCACGCGTGTGCTGGTGAACGTCATCAGGCTGATAACAGCCAGCCAGCTCTGCACATGAATAAAACAGCACCTGTGAGGTTTCTTCTTCTATTCGCCTTCAGGGGGTGGCCTGCCAGATTCCTCCCCTTCCCAAATTCCTCTCAAGGGTTTCCAGGAAAGTCAGAATGGTTGCTTCCTCTCAGGAGATATTAATTGACTTGAAAAAATAGCTTTTAAGTCAAATAGTTAATGGGAGAAACTGTTTATTCCAGTAGTTTCACCAGTAAGTCTAAAAATGGAGATGGGGGAGCAGAAAGAGGACATTTGGCATCTAGATCTGCAGTACTGTCCTCATGCCCTGGAGGAAACGGGTTGGCCCAGAAACATTGTGTCAAACGTGTTAAACAAATTCGGACTGAAAGCAAGAAACCAGGCTAGCTACAACCCAAACCTCAGAAACAGCAGAACAGTTCCAGCTGTCACTCAAATATACATCGGGAACAGCTCCTGCTCTATCAGCCTTTGCAAATGCCCTTTGTATTTTGGAACACTAAGCAGATTTTATACACACACACATGTAGTTGCTCTCAGACGAACCAGACTAAAGTCCCCCCTTTCCACACCATCCTGAACCCCCCCCAGAGCATCGCAGCTTTTTGGGGGGTGGGGTGAAGAGGCGAGGAAGGAGATACAGATACAAAGGCCCAACAGGTCACGTTAGAATTAACAGAGTCTAAAAATCTACCTGCGTGTCACTTAGTGGGAAACCTATGAGCCACTTCGACAACCCAGAAAACGAGCAGCTGTAAAAAGAAGACGCTTTTCTGCGCTGAGACGGCGAAACACCCAGCTGGGGAGGGGAGGGGAGAACGGGAAAGGACGGCGTTTCCTGAGGACGAACGGCAGCTTTTCTACTCACCTGGCTCGGCACCTCCCAGCCGCACCCCACCACCCCCCCCAGCAGCCTCTGAGAAGCCCACGCAGGACACCCCAGGAGCGCCCACGTGCGACTGAAACCTGGAAAAGCGCCGCCCGTGACAGAGGGACCCGCGTACCCCGGGGGTACTTCCCCTTCCCCTTCCCCCCAGGCGGCTTTTCCCCGCTCCCCCGGGGAAGGCGGAGGGCGGCGCTACC
>NW_008794888.1:9171086-9187776 GCF_000699145.1 Aptenodytes forsteri | reverse complement strand
CGCCGCGCGAGGCCCCGGGGGCACGGCGGTGCGTTCGCGGCCGACCGCCTCAGGCTGGGCCGTACGGTCTCCTCGAGCCCCCGAGGCGTCCTCCGTGCGCAGGCTGCCGATCCGGTGAACGAACGGGGTTAACTCCTTTCCGAGGCGTCTTCGGCAGCTCCGTGCGGCCTTGCCCGTCTGCCCGGTGCGCTGCCCTGCCTTCGCCGCGTGGAAAACTTCGTTGCAGTCTCATGAGTGGGCAGAGGGGGGCACCGTGCGTAATTGCTTGTCTTAATACTTCCAAGACGAGTATCGGGCTGACAGGCAGCAGATGAGGTGTTGTCTCTGGGCTGCAAGTAGGCAGTTTCACCGACAGTTAACGTAGCCCCTTTTTTCCCCATGAGTAGATACACTTACATGAGAACCGCGTGGAAAACTTCGTTGCAGTCTCATGAGTGGGCAGAGGGGGGCACCGTGCGTAATTGCTTGTCTTAATACTTCCAAGACGAGTATCGGGCTGACAGGCAGCAGATGAGGTGTTGTCTCTGGGCTGCAAGTAGGCAGTTTCACCGACAGTTAACGTAGCCCCTTTTTTCCCCATGAGTAGATACACTTACATGAGAAGTGTTGCCAGAATACACCAATTCAAGGTGGAACGTGAAATGTCGTGGAAGAGACTCCGTTTTAGCTTTCTTGTTGCTTCATGCTCAATAAATTTAACAACTTCTCATTTCTGGATTTATCATCGCATTGTAATGTTGCTATATAAGCTTGGTAACAACAACAGAACAGTAGCAATTCAGGGCAGCTTTTTTTTTAACAAATAGGTATTGGTGAGCAGTTTGTTTCATATGCAAATATGAAATTATTTCATATGCAAATTATTATTTACGAATAACGTCATACCAATTGAGGACTAAATCTGGTGCTTTTCACGATTTCACTGAACTTTATGAAATTACTTGTGTTTAGCTGAGAATGGGCTACGACTTCGGAAGCATAAAATAGTTTTACCGTAGTTGTTCAGGTATCGAAGCATTCTTTCAGATTTCTTTCTGTCGTTGCTTGCAGACTGGAGCCAGCAAAGGCTACGGATTTATAGAGTTTGAGTCCGATGACGTGGCTAAGATTGTTGCCGACACAATGAACAACTACCTGTTTTCTGAAAGACTGCTAAAGTGTAAGTATAAGCTGAAGGGTAAGTCCTCTATCGTGCAAAGGAAATTCTTTTTTTTTTTTTGACTGTTTGGAGAATCTTAGGGGTTTTTATGAAGTTATGTCCCAAAAGGCTTTTCTGTGGGGCTGAGCTTCTCTTCCTTTTCTTCATGTGTAAAGAACATCCTCAGCAGCCTCTTGGTCACTAGTGCTGTTTTTACCTCTAGGCTGATGATGCTCGTCGTGTAATCGCGTAAGATGAAATCTCAGGGAGCGGTGGGGTTTGCTGTGGAGACGGTTTCTTTAATGTGGAAATTCTTTGTCATTTGTAACTGTTGCAGCTGCTGCAGCTGCTATCTGTGTAGTTAGACGTAAGGGGCTTTTTTGATGAAAAGATTAATGAAATTAGCAAGTTTCTCAGACATGGTGATAGCAACACTTGCTTTGTAAAGGATTATGAGCTATATATGCATCAACTTGTGAAAAACAAGTTTCTCTGACTGTTTTCTGGGTGAAACTGGAAAAGCGGTCTTTTCTTCCATCCATCCATTATCAGTTCTCTTACTAATGAGTATTTCGTTACTTTCCATTTTCTCTGTTCATAAAATGCTGTACTATTGCGCTGCCGTAGCAGTGGATAATGTTGTTATAACGGGAACTGAATAGCGTTATGTGAGTACATTTGGTGAGAAGGGTAGCTCTGCTATAACTTGGTGTCATATGTTTATGATACAGGTCAGTTCATATCTCCTGAAAGGGTCCATGAAAACCTCTTCAAAAACAGTGACAAAATATTTCTGAAGCCTTCTCAGCCAGCGGTCAGGCGGTACAATAAGATACGTTCGCTCGTTCAGAAGGCAAAGATGACAAAGCGACTGCTACGAAAGGAGAAACTTCTACGGAAGAGGCTGGCTGAAAAGGGGCTCGATTATGACTTCCCAGGATTTGTAAGTTTGGTATCATTTCGACGAGTGTTTTATGCAAAACATGTTTCTAAAGTTGTGCTAAATACAAGAAAATCATGTGTTTTGTGTGGAACTGGTAAAAGAGCTGGAGCACCAGGGAGACTTAACTTGCATTAAGAACTGTATAGAAGCTCCTGAAAATTAGTGTTGTTAGTTAGTTGCTGGGTTGTACTATATATACCGGTGGGTGTGTGTACATACATCTTATATATATATATATCATAGAATCATTGAGGTTGGAAAAGACCTCTAAGATCATCAAGTCCAACCGTCAACCCAACACCACCATGCCCACTAAACCATGTCCCTAAGTGCCTCATCTACATGTCTTTTAAATACTTCCAGGGATGGGGACTCCACCACTTCCCTGGGCAGCCTGTTCCAATGTTTAACCACTCTTTCAGTAAAGAATTTTTTCCTCACGTCCAATCTAAACCTCCCCTGGCGCAACTTGAGGCCATTTCCTCTCGTCCTATCGCTTGTTACTTGGGAGAAGAGACCGACACCCACCTCGCTACAACCTCCTTTCAGGTAGTTGTAGAGAGCGATGAGGTCTCCCCTCAGCCTCCTTTTCTCCAGGCTAAACAACCCCAGTTCCCTCAGCCGCTCCTCATATATAAGTATACCTCTCTACCTTTAGAGAAGAAAATAAGTAACAGCAAAGTGAAGACGTTCCTTTTCTTCTGTTACTATAAACAGTTGTATATCCTGTGGTTTTCGTGTTTGTCCGTAGATCACAGAAGAGCGCCAGGGCTTGTCCCAAGCCCTGTGGGGCGCTTTGGCAGGGTAGGTAAGGTCCCAAGACTAGAGCTTCCATCCCTAGACCTTCCCTAAGCTAACCGAGCGTGTTGCTCATTTGCAGAGTGCTTGGGTGAAGTACTTGAATTTTAAGCAATACTGTTTAACGTGGTATTTTTTTAAAATGCACAGTAGCAGCTTTTCTTACGTTGCTTTGGGTGTTTTTGTTAAACCAGATCGCCTCTGCGGCACTGTAAGTCATTTTATTAATTCAAACCTAATTGCTGTAGCAAAGATTTTGTAGTTATGAAGCAAAGAAACCTATAGACTGTTAAGTGACTGTTTGCATCTTCACACAAGGAAGTTTGTAGTGATCCACCTGACCTGTCTTGCTTCCTAGGCTGCACAGGAGCTTTCCATAAAGAGAAAAAAAGTTAAAACATCCAAGAAGTCAAAACTGAACATTTCTTTGAGCAGCCAGGTAAGACCGAACAGTCCTGGTGGTACCCAGCACCAGGCTCCGCCATTCACACTGGGGCAGATGTTTCAGGTCTGCAACTGGTTTCTTCGTATTAATTTCAACACCTGGAAACCTGGATAGTATTTGCTTGAGAGATTTTTGTGCCGGAAGTAGCTCCTTTGAGATGGATTAACGCTCTTGAACCAGGGAGGGTGGTTGGATCCTCTCCGTTCTTTCTCCTGTGGGAGTATTGAGCAGCAAAGGCTTCTGCTCAGCATGTTGTAACTAGCAGTGCTTGTCCCGAGCTGCGTCCAGGCAGCGGCGTGTCTGCTGTCAGCCTCTGCTATTCAGCGCTAACTTGAGGCAGGAGAAACGCAGGGTGCTGGGGACAGTCAGCTATACACCAGCTACGTCTGTCCTTTACACTGGTACAAAGGGATCTCCTTGCTGGCATCCTGCTCTTGGTCTGCGTTACACTGTAATACCGGCCTGTTTTGACAAACAGGAAGTTGAACCATTGATACGGTCTAGTGCTGCCTGCGTCCCCATTTACACACTATGCGGTCCCTCCACCCTCGTGCTCTCCAGGCATGGTATTCCAGTATTTTGAAAACTAATGGCAGCTAAAACCAGCAGTAGGGTGAAAGGAAAGCTCAGGCCATTGGGACCGAGATTTGGGGCTCTGGCAGTCTGAAAAGTCTGTCAGGTATTAACATTTCTGTTCTGTTTCATCACTGTTGTGAGTTGGATTTTGTTTATTTTTTTAATGTTGCTCGATTTACTTGTGATACTTGGGACAGGGCTGGTTGTGAGGAAGACAGGATAGCTCATACATTCAGTCAACTGAGTTCTGAGAACTTACTGAGGTAATGAAGCTGGGATGTTTCAGCTCTGCTGTGGGCTTGAAAGTGGCATTTTTGTATGCCAGTCTCAAATACACTTCCCCCCTCCCTCCCCCCCAGTTCTTTTCCTCTTGGTTTTCTTAGTGCTTTGAGTCAGGAAATACAAAGTTTAGAAGGCAAATGTGTATGATGACATGTTAGAAAATGTGAATTAATTTACATTTGCCTTTCACATATACTGAAGATGACACTTTTGTCTGAAGAAATACTGTCTACAAAAATAGCTAGTTATAAAAAGAAAACAATTTTGCCTAACATGGAAGTGCTGAAGGAGAGCTGGACTGAGGTGCCTTGTGGTACCACAGAGGCAGTGACAAACTTTCTCTGGCAGATGCTTTGCAATGAATCGTGTTTTTCTGATCTTTTCAGGATCCTACTCCAGTCTGTACTCCAGCAGTGCTTGAGCGCCGGAAAGCTTCTCAGGTGGATGATGACACAGAGGACAATGAAATAACTCTCAGACTGCCCCCTGCCAGTGTTAAGAATGCTGTGCAGAGACCGAAGAAGCAGCCAAGAAAAAGACCAAACCTGAAGAAACAGAAATAGACTTAAAATTTTGATGGCTGTAGCCATGTTTTTCCTCAACTCAGAAACTGGCGAGGTGGAGCTTCTAGTGGTTCTGCTGCCCTGGCTCGGTTCGTCTTGACTAGTCTGTTTCAGTCTTTCCTAGGCAAGGAATCTATCCACAAATCCTCCCCCTCCTGTTTTAGCCATCAGGGGACCTACAGTCTTCTCTGCCTTTGCAGATATTCTTGACTTTGTGCTCACAAGTGCCCGTGCTGTGACACGCCTACAGTCGTGCCAGAACCTTCAGTTAATTCTGTAACTTGTCTCTAGCGCTCACTGTTTTGAAAGAAAATGTGAGACTGTCCATTCAGAACTTGCTGACCTGGGCTGTATCTTACATTTATAATTAATGATGGGTTATTAAAAAAAAAAAACATTTTTCAACTGTGTTGGCTCTTGGTAATGGTTCTTCCGTTTAACTGAATGTCTGTGTTTCATGCGAGTTCTCACATAGTTACACAAATAGAGGGTGAGGGATTTTTTCCCTCAATTCAATATCTTGAATTTCATCTCCTGTTTGTGATCAGTCAAGATCTGCCTGTACTGTCCGGGGCAGAGGCAGAATACCACGCTGCCTGAGCAAGCCAGTGCCTTTCAACCCTGCTTTCAGCAGTGCCTGGGAAACTCAGCCTTTGCCAGGATGTGGAGTGGTTGCGGAGGACTTGGAAAGGACTGGGATTACGAAGGTGGTAAGAGACAGAGGAAGATGGCTGAAGTCACTCGCATTCAAGACTCCCATTCCTTTCCTTGTGCAGGCAAAAGATTTGTGTTTGAGAGTGTACCCTGCTGTGGAGGACGTAGGGTGACTGTTCTGTTGGCTGGTGGCTTAGCCAGAGTCACAGCTACACTTTCATTCCTCACACAGTTGTGTAAAAGGTATTTCACGCTGCAGAGGTCCCAGGCGTGCACATACTGGTGTACTGCTTTACCTCTGGGCTGAGGTGACTTGCTAATTCTCTGGGGTTTTGTGTGCTATAAATGTGCTGTTGCCTGGTTGGGAAAATGTTCCAAAGACCTGCAAAGTGGCTGCTTTTAGAGGGACTTCTTGCTGAACTGTGGAGAGAAGCAAATGGTGACAACTAGCTTACATACAGCTGTTCTCAGAGTGAGCAAGGCTCTTTGAGAAGATGCATCAGTAATCAGGAGCAGTCTGGGTTGTATTAGGAGTTCTGTTGTCCTTTGGGCCCTGCAGCATCTTGTCACTGTATTTTAGTTTCACTGCCTGCGTGAAAAAAGGGTATCTTCTGCTTCAGGGGATGATAAACACATCGCAATATTGTAATAAGTCTCTGGGTGGGTGAACCGGGAATGGGAAGGCAGGGTTTTGTCACCAGTAGTACGAGTTCAGAGAATTGAGTGTAGCTTTTTGTTGTGCATCAAGATTTATTCTTGTTCCAACATAACCTGTCATAGCTGACTGCAGATATCCAGTCCTGTTTGAAGGTGCAGTTTGACTGTGCAATTAGAATTTGGATTTTACTGCAAATCTGAGACCTGCAGAAATTCCAGTTTGGGTTTTGTGGCACGTACTTAGCCTTGATCTTTTATTATCTGAGATGAAACACTCTCTACTGCTGTTGGCTGTACGTCAGGCTTGGCAGAAGATTTCGAGGAAAGCCCAGGTGATAATAACCGGCTGCTCAGGTAGGTGGCTGACACTAATTCCTTGGCTATTTCAAGACTCAGACTCCTGGCGAAGGAGAAGAAATCTGAACCATTGGCCTGGCTAGTTCTGTCCTATCTGGCCTGATCACTTGAATAATCATGTGATCGTAATGACATTCTCTCGGTGGCTCAAATTAGACCATTCTCCTTTGTCGCTCTAAACTGTCGGGGAAGCCGCTTGGATGAGTGCGTCTCTATATCAAATGCTTGTCATCTTAGGCATGCTAGGGAAGTCTGTTGACCAGCCCGATGGCCACTGACAGTCCTTGCCTTTTAGTTGCAAGCAGTAGTTGCTGCGTACATCTGCAGGCTTTCTTCTCTGTGCATTGTTTAATGTGAAACAGGCAATGTTTACACCTCAAACCCATGGAAAATACATCCTCAGCTAAGGTTTGAGATAAAAGTGATCAGAGTGGTTGGCAGAAATTGCTTATCTGTTAGTACCTGACATGCAGCTCTGAAAAAACTTTTCTACCTCCACTTCGTACAGCAGAGAGCAGCAGAAGAGAAGTAAAATGCATCTGCCCGGAATGGTCGGTTTTCTTTTAAAATCCGTATTCCTAACTGTGTGTTGTGCAAATAAAGATGGCGGCTGGGTCAAGATGAACTAGAAATGTGGCTGCACTTTCTCCTCTCCGGAGCTGGGTCTCTTGGGTGCGGTCTGACACCGGGGGGGCAGTGGGCTTCAGTTCTGTGGACACACGCCACCCTCTGACAAACGCAGCACGAGGTTTCCTGGGAAATGACCTCCCGGATTTGTAAAGAAACCTGTCTAGTCCAGGCAGTTTGGAGTAACTGGCTGCATTGGTGTGACTAACGCATCTCTAACGTGATTTAAGAATACAGGAGAAACCCTGTATGGATCTTAATCAAATACGCCCATTTCCTTGGTGCTGCTACAAATACTCCTTCCAAGGCTGTTGAGTTAAAGCTGCTCATAAGAAAACCTAGTTTATCTAGAGTAACTTATCCAGTGCAGTTCCGTCTTCACCGAAGCTTGAGCAGCTCCCTTCCTGTGCTTCCCATTCCAACCCCTTGGCCTGCATTTTGAACCTGGAATTGCTTTCTTCCTACTTTGCTTCTGTTACCGTGCTCCTCTGTGCCTGGTGTTCTGCCCCTGCCTGGAAGCCTGTGTCTGCTTGCTGCTTTCTTCCGTGTTTGACTCTGTGGCTTCTTTTCATGCTGCTTGCCATGCCTGGGCTGTCCTGTCTAGCTGCATGAGCTTCCAGGGACTTAGGCTTCTGCAGATCTCTTGAAAAGGTTTGTGCCTTTAAGCTAGCACCCCGGTTGCTGCTCGCTCTCCATATTTGCATGGCAGTGCGAGCCTTGATGGGAAGACGTTCAAGAAAGCTGTGCTTACAATAAGGTTTGCTTCCTGCTGTAATTTTCCTTTCCCTTCCTTTTGTTTATTGGTCTTCCTTCAATTGAGATCAGCTTAGATGGCAAATCTGAAAAGCAAGGAAACAAAATCCTGTGCTGTTTGAGTAAAGCGCAACAACAATACCCAGGCTACAGCAAGGAACTCTGAGCAGAAGGGTAGCTTTTCTTGGTGATAGTTTCTGTTTTTAGGCTGCCTGTGTTATTAATACACTGCTGTCCTGGGAGATGTACATAAGCAGAAATTCAGACACCTGATACTTGCCAAACATAGTTTCCGTAGCAAGTGGACAGATGTGCTGTGTCATGAGTTATGCCTCAGTCCTTGCACTGATTTTTATTTCTCAGCTCTCCAGTCGTTTGTTCATTCATCTTGGAGAAACACAAACCTCCTGGCCACTGATTTTAGGGCAGGCTGTGAGTTGTTTTTACTGGGATGCTAGGAGTGTTGGGGCTTTGGTTTCAAGACATAACTTGCAAGCTCTCTGCCTTTCTGTAATGAACGACTTTGTGAAGCTGGTTTACTGAACATGTATGTATGTAGTACCGTTTTCAAGCTTCAGACACACTTAGGTGCTAGCAAAGTCTGCTAATTTACACTCGTTTATTCTAATTTCTCTGTTTTGCAGGAAGGGGAGCTGGGCTTAGGAGTGCACAGCATTTCCCAGCACATGAAGCACTGGAAGTAAAAAAGGAATGGGGCAGAGGAGGGGAGAAAAGCAGAATTGGCTGCAAAATAGAGGGGAGAAAGGAATGATGAAGCCAACGCTCACCTCTAGAGAAAAAGGCGGTGAATTTGGCAGTGTTAGACTGCTTGAAATTGAAGATGCAGTTTGATGTTTTTCTTATTTGTTTTGCCTGTTAGATGTGCTGTGGGGTGCCCAGGCTGCACAGTGTGTCGGGCATGTGCTGCAAACCATGGTCCCAGTGCTAGTGCTTGCTCATGAGCCCTAAGTGGAGGAGGAGAGCAGGCTGGGCAAGTGGCACTTGCTCTTGCCAGTAACAAGCCTGTTTGCTTGCATACCTGGCTCTTAAAATGGCTGCAGCCCCGAGGAACAAGGCTAAAACCTGTCTGCAAAATAGCTCATTGTGCAAGGGAGGATTTGTGCATGGCCCTGAGGGGTGACATCCTCTCCTCTCCAAGTAAAGCACCAGAGGGTAGCTCTAGCAAATTCCTCCTCTCCCAACTTTCCCTTCAGAGTGCTGGGGTGTTTGGTTCTCACTTTGCCTGTGTGATGCAGCCGGCCAGGGTAGGGCTGTGTTGTGTGAGGTGCTCTGCACATCCCTGCTCTGGGCAGGGTGTTGCAGGTGAAAGCCGGGCAAGCGCGTAACAGGACTACGGTGGATGTAATCTCCATTAGGTGTTTTCCAGGAATACCCACGAGTCCTCCTCTTGGACCAGACTCCTTCATTGTCCAAGATGCTGTTCAAACACATCCTGTTTTCCAGAGTTTACAATCTAACCCACAAGTCTTGAAACGTCCAACTCCAGGCAGCAATAATCTGCACCTTCTTGGCCAGAGATATGTGGGGGACCACCCCAGGGTGCTGCTGGAATGGAGGTGGTGGGGAGGGCTGTTCTGTGCATCAGGCTGCTGCCTGGTACCGCTAATCCCGGCACACCCCTCCCTGCCCGAGGCCAGCAGCTGTCGGAGCAAGCCGAGGAAATGGTTAACTGCATGAGTGACAATTGCTAAAATGAAACATTTTCTCCCATGCAGGGTGCAGCAAGGCCTCTCATCACTTCTCACACCCAGCATTAAGCAAGCATATGGCAGGGACAGAGATGCTGGCTGTCCTGGGAGGCTTGGATTAGTTACACACCTGAGTGTCTGTGGCAAGTAACTATGTGGATCTCCTGTGCTGGGAAAGGATAAGCTGCAGAGAAGCTCCTACACAAGTCTTGGCTCTGATCAGGGAAGAAAATGCTGGTTTATAATTGTCTTCAAATGTGGTGTTGAAGAGAGCAGGCAGGATTGTGAGGATGAATGCTGCAGGACTTTGAGACGGCAAGATGGGTGTTTGCAGTGAGCCGCAGGCACGGGGGTCACCTCCTTTCTGTGGCCACACATTCAACCTCGCACTTGCCCCATCACGTGGAGTCTAGGGCCTGGCCTGGGTTTGAAACTTGTTGTTTTAAAGAACAGGGAGGAGAAAAACAAATAAAACTGTTTTTTTAGGATAGTGATTCTGGAAAGCCCTGTTTTTTTCTGTGTTTTCCCAGTGCTGACTGAGAGGAGGGCTTGGTGAGCAGGTACGGATCTGGAAATCAGGCTGCTTGCTCCACGGTGTGGCATTGTTGCCCATTTCCCACAAGTGCTTGCACAAACCCCCAGCTTGCATGTTTTGGTTTCTTTAAAATGAGCAGGGAAGTAGAGTTACTTCTGTCAGGGTGGCTTTGCAAGGCCGAAAGTGTTGCACCATTTTGAGAGTGAAGGCAGTACCTTTCCTCCCTGTCTTGCTTGCTCAGAGTTACTGTTTCTCGCCAGCACGCTCTGCAGAAGGCAGTCGCGCGGTGGGGAGCGAGCAAGGGTCTGTACCAGTTGCGCAGCAGCAGCACAGCTGCTTTGTTGCCTGTAGGATTTTTATTTCTGTCGATGTGAGAGCTGGAAGGGATCCGGTATGACTTTCAGGTGCTGGGCTGCGTTTGCAGGTCTGCCTGTTAGAAGGGCTGGGTTCATCTGCCCAGAAGTGACGGGCAGAGGAAATGTCAGACAAATCTGTAAGGCTTTTCCCTCAGCCATTCCACACAAAGATGTGATGTTTGTGGTTTATTAGCCGGGCAGTGCTTAAAGTGCATTCTATTGAATCATATCCTGAAAAACAAACTCCAGGTTTGGAGCTGCTGGAGCTGCCAGAGCTTTGTGACTGGGCTGGCAGGAGCTACGCAAGTGCAAAGGACTAGTTTCAGAGGCAGTATGGATTCTCCTAAGGCAAGCCTGTCCGTTGCTGTAATGTCAATGCAGCCACATCAGATGAATCACAGCCCAAGTTTTTATCCTGAGAACTACTAGCTCAGCTTTTTTTCCCCATCAGCTCATAATTTTACAAGATGAAATCCCGCCATGTTAATATGTAGTATAGATTCAATCAGTCGGTTGTTAAGAATCATTTGGAGTTGGTGATTTGGACAATCGGTTTTGAGTGGGCTACCGCTATGTTTGCTGTGTTGCTGTTCAATGTCAGCCCTCCCGTTGCATTTTGTAACAGCTTCCATTAATTTCAGTAGAAATCTGCATTTGGGGTGAAGGGTGACCTAATCTTTAAAAAGGATCTTAATCCACTTAGCCTCTCTTGCAAAGCTCAGCGTTTTTTCCTTGTCAGGAGCAAGACTGCATTCCTAACCTTGATGTGTCACTTTCCAGTTGGCTTAATATTTGGGTGAGGATAAAAAGGAAATGTTTTTCAAAGATTAAAAGAATCCATGCTGCTAAGGTATGTGCATGTGTGATGTGCAAGCATAAAAAAGGAGTTATGAGCATAATTGTGTTTGGGTGGTGGAAAAAAGATAAAATAACACCAGCAGATGACTATAGAGAACAAGCACAGGAAGAGGTAAATCCATTTGAAAGAGTGTAACTGGGGAATTATGAGGGAAGGGGAAATGGGGCTGACATGTTGTTTAATGTAAATTTAAGTGCAAGACAAAAATAGGACTCCTTAGTTTGACAGCAGATGACTATAGAGAACAAGCACAGGAAGAGGTAAATCCATTTGAAAGAGTGTAACTGGGGAATTATGAGGGAAGGGGAAATGGGGCTGACATGTTGTTTAATGTAAATTTAAGTGCAAGACAAAAATAGGACTCCTGTTAGTTTGACCTGTAAATGTCTCTTCCAGAGGCCTGAGGGCAGCCAGGAAAAATATGGTCTCCGATGCAAATACGATACCTAGTGCCTATGCCTTGTTAAGACCAGAGACCACCTTCTAGGCTACTGCATTAAATCTAGCTCGGGTCAGAAAGGGTGGAAAGCTGTTGCCAGTAGCCTGTGGTTCAGTTTTGGGGGGTTTCAGCTCAGACTCTAGTCACAAAACAAAGAATGCCACAATTAACACTAATTGGTACCTTCCTTGATGTCTTGGCCAGGGAGAATGAACCGTCCCCTGCCTCCCTGGAGGCAGTCACTCCAGATCAGAGGAAGAGGCCCGTGGGGATGTCACATGGCTCACAGGACCTTCCTGCCAGCGGGAAATCTCGAATCAAACCCAATTCACACTGCATGAGGACTACCTGCTTTGTATGTGATATTTCTCCCTGGGTGGCCAAATTTCTGCAAGGAGTGAGCACACACAGACGTGCCCATGTGCACACGATGAGCCTTGAAGCCATTTGCTCGTTTCCCTTTAATCAAAACCTTCTGCTCTCACATTTTCTTTTCTATTTGATGACCGAAGCGAAGCTTCATGTGCCTTCACGTGGGAGTTAAGTGGGTCAGCGGGCTGCTTTGTTTGTGGCAGCTCTCATGTGGAAAAAGCCCAATGCAAAATGCTGAGGCTTGGCAGGAAAGTGCCAATTAAAGATAGCAGTGCAGGAGCATACTGTCTGAGCTGAAAGTGCTCGAATCTGGGGCTGTGACAACTGTCATGTGCAAAGGAAAGAACGAGGAATTATTAAACTTAATGTTGATCCGAAGTAGCTAGTGCTTTCCCTGTTTCAAGTGTTTGTTCTCATGCAGTAGGGACAAGGAGTTTGTTCCCTGTTTCACAGGTAAGGTGAGGGGTAGAGGAGTTGAGTCACACAGGGAGCCCGTGCCAGAGCAGGTTCAACAGCACCCAGAAGCTGGGTACTTGGGCTTCACCTCGTGTTGGCCCATGTTACTTATCTTTGTGCCAGGAGCAATCCGGCCTTCTCCTTAGCACCGCACAAGCCTGTTCAGGTGATGTGTGCTGGAGATGTAAGTGCCAGGAGATGGCAAAGGGAGAGATGCAGTGTTACATCGAGGCAAGTGAAGTTGTTCTCCCCCTTAGCCATGAAAGTAGTCCAGCTGGGACAGCACATAAAGGAAATCTGGCTTTCTAAGTCTGCATGGCAGTGCGCTCAACTCTAGGGAAGCAACCCAGGGACAGCCAGGCTTTGACGCTGCTATCCTCTGCTGTCATGGGCAACTACATCATCATACTGTCATTCATAAATGAATACATTTCACCTTGGAACACTCGGCCCTCGGATTCCTGAGCAGACACTGTGCAAAAGGGCCCTGGAGGAAAGGGGAAGAGCAGGTCACTCGGGTATAGTCAGTGTTTCTGCTGAGATGGAGCCTCTCTCCCTCCCAATCCATCCCTCTGCTTCCCACTAGTTCTGTTTTATTGATGTTTTTGTTTGAAAGAGCAGTGTTGGTAAATGGAAGCTAGAATATCCATACATTCCTGTATTTTTAAAAAAGCTTTCTGGCTTTACTTTGCCCTTACTTACAGCTTTCTGTGCCCTCGCTGCAGATGTCCATAAGCTGATCTCCTGTTTCATCTTGCAAATGGACTGTGCTTTATTTTGCACGTGTATAGGCACACGCCTCCTACTCGTGACCAAAGAGACCTTTCTCAACAAGCAGGGAACAGTGTACTCTGCAGGTGGACTGACTGGAGAGATACGTGCTGCTTCACTGGGAACTGTATCCTCTCGGGAGGCAAATGCTCCTACCTTTCTGCTGCACGAGTCTGTCTGTGCTGGAGATCCACGTGTGAGATAGGTAAGCAAATGCAGACCTTTCAGAAATGAGAGCATCGTAAGAAGTATGTTATTTATAAGGGTAATGTGAAATGCCTGCTGTTAAACCACTGGTAGTGAAGTCCTCGTCAAGCACTCGCATGTGATGGTAGCAGCTCCTCCAGTAGTTAGAGAGTCATTTAGAGGGTCCTCTCTGCACCTCAGGACGAATCCCCAAGGACTGGTTAGAAATAGCATGGTCATTACCTAACAGTAACTTTGGAGAAGCCGAGGTATCTGTGCAGATTGGATTCCATCCGGAAACTTAGATCTGGTTGCCCTTGGGGTATCCCAACGTGCCTTCACGATGGGTTTCCATTGTGAACTGTCACAGGCAATGGATGCACAGCTCTGTCATAGATGGTGCTAGAACTAATGCAGATTGACGTCCCTGTGAAAGTTGATGGACTGCACAGCGTAATCAAGAGCCTCCTCTGAGCAGAATTAAAGAATACTGAGATGCTGTGAGACTCTAAAAGAAAGCTAAAAAAAAAATATACCCATGAAAGGACAGTGCTCTATTAGAGAAAGCAGGATGTAGTGTACAATATGGCATGTGATATAGCGCAATACTATATGCAGTAGTGATTAATTTTAAGAAACCTAAAGGGCAAGAATGGGAACAGTGCCTTCACTGCCTACTTTTAAAAAGCTTGAAGAAAACCTGCAGGTTACAATGTATTTTAGACTTCTTTTCCTAACGAAAATGAGGCTTCTGTGATCAGTCTGTCTGTCTGCTTCTATTCAGCTGTCAGGCTAGCCCCCTCCTTTTTTCCTTCTCAACATTTAGGGAGGAGGAAAGAATCTCAAATTTCATGAGAACTGGAGAAGAGAAATAATCATTGCCAGCCTCACGGAAAGGCAGGAGGGAGCTTGGGCATGGTGTGGTTCCTCTGGCAGCAGCCGGCCAGTCGATCTGCATGGGTATACAGCCCTGGACTAACCGCACCTCGTGCTGCGTGTGTCTCCTTAGAGGGGAGTGTCACAGGACGCACAAAGGAAGGTAGGGCTGCTGAGACAGCAGGGCGGATTAGAGGGACAAAGAACACAGATCCGTAGGAAACCAGGCATCGCTAGTGCTACTGCTCATGGAACAATTTGGTTGTCTTAAAAACATAGGCATAAACTGTTCTAAAAGTCTCTGCAGGGAGCCAAGGAAATGGTCATGTAATAACAGAAAAAAACAAAACATTAGAGCTGATTAAATGACAGAGAAATTTATTTCTGTGCAGAGACTCTACCTGTTTTATAATAAAAATGTGAAGAAAACACGTAAAGACTGTGTCCGCAGTCTATCTGTTAATTTCACAGTGAGGAAACTTCCAAGTTTCACGCAGTTGTCACCTGAAGTCTTACAACAAAAGAGAAAAGAAAAATTATATTTTCTGTGCAAGTTTTTTCTAGGAGGGGGAAAAAAAAAAGTACTTAAAACCCAAGCCAACTGCATCTCTCAGCATTTCTTTATGAAGCTTTAGGCTGCCAAACAGTGACCCTAAAATCGCCAGAAGTAAGAATCTATGAAAAAAAGGCCAAACACCCAATTATATCAGAAGCCAGTATTGAGAGATTTCCAAGGCAAAGGCCTCTTTCTTTTAACAGTGAAGAGAATGAATTCACAGCAAATGCATGATACACAAATACTGATTTCTTACTAAAGCTAAATAGAATATTGCTTATCATAATTCAGTTAACTTAGAACTATTTGATCAATTTTTATCTCATTTTCTTGCTCAAAATGGAATGTGATGGCATTTTAGGTAGCAGAGAGGGAACTACCTGGAGTCTCCAAGAAAACTTCGCCTATAGTTCTAACAGATTCAGCTGAACTGGAATGATCGGTGCTTTATTAATGTAGCAACGATCCTACCCTGTCATCAGCTGCTGTTCGGAGACTGCAAAATGAGAGAAGGGCAAACGACTGTAGTCCTGGTTGCAGAACTGCCCAACTAGGGAGGGAGAGCACTCAGCACAGGGGCTGACCCTTCTCTGAGTGCACACGGATAGTAATGCAGGGGCTGGAAAGCCACTGTAGGTGAAGCAGAGCCGCTGTGTCTCTACCGTGGGTAGTACTTAGCCAGTTAGGGCTCTCAGGAGATTAGCTACTGCCTGGGGGGTGAGAACCAAAGTAATTTCTAAAGCTGGTTTGTAATACCTGCTTTCAGTTTACACAGAGCTGGCATCCTTTAAGCACGAATATCCCCAGCTTTCTCTTGACATCTGTGCAGCCTGTTCCACTTTTTACATTCGACCTACGCTGATTCCTTCATGCAAAGCTGAAGTTACGTATTGCTCTGGAACCTGATGGTGGGAAAGAACAAATTAGCAAATTTAGTATTATTTGAGGGGGACTTGCCAAAAGCCACTCCTGTGCCAAAACCGTGAGCCGTGAAGAAGGGCATTGTTATTTCAAGAAGTTATGACTGAAAAGGAACCATTTCTTCCACATACGGTTCTTCCATATGAACTATTTTGATGGCTCAGACTACGTACTTGTTGGAAACCGCAATGTTACACCACCTTATGGAGGTCAACTGCTTTCTGCAGTGCAGAGGATGAAGACAGCTTGGGGTGTTTGAGGTGAAATGAAGGTTCCTGACAACCTTCATTCAACAATGACAACAGAAGCAGTCATAAGCCTAGGGAAGAAGATGGTGAAACGTGTCTTGGTAACGAGCCTATGCACAGGGAGTTTGTTTCCTATTTTCACTTCAGTCATATAGTAGGAGTGCTGCAACTCATTCCATTTAGGAGAAAGAGTTAATTGCTTTTAAATGCAGCTTTTTAACTAAGGCTGCACAAAACACTGTTTCCCTCAGTGGGGAATCATTAAAAGGGGGGGCTATGCACTGTCATGCAGTGTCAGGCTTCTTTCCACATGGTAGCACTTGGCCCCCAAGCTCTCTCTGCTTAGTATCAGGAATTCCTCTCAAAACATTTAAGCTTCTCACAAGTTGGGCCCACCAGCCAGGAGCACTGTGCCCCCTGAAGCCTTCTGCTGAGGCAAATCAGTCAGGACTCGGTTTTGAGCCCCCCCCTTACCCCCCCCATGCCTGGAAAAACGTTTGTCTGCCTTCTCACATCACACCGCCCGGCGGCCCTGTCAGCCCCAACGACTCCCGCCGCGCGGGCGGCGTCGCCATGGCGACCGAGCCCGCCCGTAACAGCCGCGGCAGGGGTG
>NW_008794888.1:9149246-9169697 GCF_000699145.1 Aptenodytes forsteri | reverse complement strand
CTGTCGCCGGGCAGAGGCCTCTTGCGAGGGTCCCCGCTAGTACGAGCGCTTGCTTAGTGAAAGGAGGTGAAGTGCGGCCGTGTTGCATTCACTTGGCAGTGCAGGGTTATGATAACGTGTTGAGGCCGCTATATTTTTAAAACCATCTTGTGATTTGGGTGGATTCAGCTCTTGTATTTGGCCCTTTTGTGCATGTGTTGTCCTTTGCTTAATTTATTTCTATCAAAATTTTTAATGCAGGTTGGGTGAGGACTGGATGTTTGTGCCTGTACAAAGAGGTGGTTTGATCATTAGACAAATCCTGCAAAAATACTTCGGAGAGATGCTGGGTCTGAGTAAATAAAATGTAGTTATTTGTCAGTGTGTTTATACAGGCCTGTGTAGGCTATGCTTAAGGTATTTTCAATGTATGTGTCTGCAGATATCTGTGAGGAAGGGAGAAGCTGCCTCCTTCCCCACCCCCCTGCACAGCTTCTTGAGAAGGGTGGGAAACTGAGGCAAGGTGACAAGCTCAAGGTTGTATGGGAAGCCTGCGGTGGAGCAGAGTAGAGGCTTCCCAGGTGTGAGGGTTGTTCTGACCAGTAGATCTCTCTGTCCCTTGCAGACATACTTCATAAGTCAGTGTTTAGTAAAGGAGATGAGAGTTAAGCAAAGAAGCACGTGTTGAGCCGGTGTTGGTAGGGCAGAGATGTGGTCTCCACCCCGGTGCTTGTGCCAGCATCTCTGGCAAATACATTGGAGTCCATTTTGCTGCTCAGTAGTGCAGACTGTTTCTCTGCATGTTTTGAGCAGTTGCATCTCCGTCGCATGCTCCTCTTGATGCCACCTGGGTGCTGTTGAAGACAAACCGAAGTATTGTCGCTTGATACCTGATGATGCAAATCTACCATTTAGATCAGTAGTTCCTAAATTAGATCTTGCAAAGGCATTAGAAGTGCAAGTGTTTGCTTCTGTGTGGAATTCTGAACTGGATTTAAGAGGTTTGCGACTGGAGAGGGGCTACAGCTGGATATGTTTGAGAACTTCCAATAGTGGTGACCTTTCGCTAGAGCAAAGGACTACACCAAGTGCAGGATAGAACCGCAGTACTGTCATATTCAGGGTCTTCCTTATCATGGCAGTGTAGTTCGCTGTGTGGAACAAGCCTTTGTGCTGCAGTCCTGGGCTTGGCAAAGTCCAGCTTTTGCTTGTTTTCTCTGTTGAACCCTGTCAGTTAGTGGGACTGAAGCCTGGAAGTTACGAGAGGGACAGAGTAATGACTGTGTCACCATGAGTGATCTTCTCTGTATTTCATAGTCACACTTGTCTAATTTTTTAAAAAATTGCTGCCAACATAAATGGATTTTTTTTTCATACTGCCTGCAACATTCCTGTGAAGTCCTTGAAATTGATCAGATGGCTTCAAAAGTTTCTGTTTCAAGAAGAAAAATGCCATGAAGTTGAACATTTTGGCCTTGCTTCACTTGGCTGGTAACGTATAGTGCTAAAAGTGAGACTGCAGCATGCTTGTGAGATGGAAATGTTTCTCTAGTTCATGTGACGTTCCCTAGAGGGACAATTGCCGAGAGCACCTACGATTGAATGAGCTAGTCCTCCAGTCATATTTGAAGTTCTGTAGGAATCTTAAATCTGAGCTACAACTTAAATACTGGTTTTTGTAATACTTAAACAGCAAAACTCAAACTAAAATGTTGTATCCGTTTCTCCCATACGTTAGTCAATCCTTCCCTACCCATCAGGCAGTTTGGTCAGGGCTGTTGGTTGTTAGAGAGCTGACAGCAAGTCTGACCACTTCTACAATGACTTACAACATGAGGACCTAGATCTTGCCCTCAACAACTTTTATGTTAGGGGCAGGTCATGCTGTGTTAGAAGAAGTGTGAAAGAGGCTGGACATGAAATGTTCAGATGGATAAAGTAATGGCCTCCTCTGCATGCACGTCCCCATTTCAACATGCAGGCAGATTTTTGAGAGTAATGTGAAGCTTGTGGACTGCCATTACAGGTACCCTTCTGGCCTCGGATGACTTTGGATCCGGCTCATGTGTCACCCTAAGTCTCTCATTATCTCGGGCCTTGCCTAGACTAGGGCTGGAAATCTCGGCGTGCCTCTGGATTGGGCTCACTGCTGTTAACGCCTCCTTGGCTGGCAGTTGTAATTGAAGCTTCCTTCTCGATTCTGACAGCACACCTTTGAACAGTGCTTGCCAGTGCATTAAAAAAATGCTGGCAAGTATACACAGGTCTCAGCTGAGTGAATAAAAGAGACTGTTTTTGTCTATTAATTTGTTCAGACTGTGACTTTAGTAAATTGTAAGCAGTTTGACTGCGAGGAATGGGGTTTGCTTCTTTCCTTGATGAAGGGTTGATGTTTGTGGCAGTCTTGTGCAGAACAGCCTTAGCTTTATCAGGCTGTTTAATGGTGTACACTTCATGTTGCTCTTGCTTAGTTTCTTCATCAACCTATGCAGGGTTGAAGTTTGCATTGTGTGTTTCTTTAGAGCTCATTCAGTGTTTTGGATACTGTCTATTGGAGCAACCTGTTATCAGTCCTCAAAGCTATCTGAAAGCCTGATGTGAGCTAGGTAAGAGCTTTGCATGGCAGGGTACTGAAGAGCTAAACACAGACAAGTTCCTTGGCATGCTGCGCTGCACTAGTGTCTGGTTCTGTCATAAACATGAGAGATCAATTTCTTCTCTCTTTAGCAGCATTAGCACTCTTGCACAAAAAAGCCCCCAAAACCCAAATGAATTGGATGGAGTTGTAACTGTTCAAGTTATAGGAGGGCAACAAATAGGTTTTGTGGTCTGAGAGGCTGCAGGTGCTCTCCCAAGAGATTTGATCTCAATTCATGGTTAGTGTTTGAGTTTATCTGGTTTCCTGTTCTGGCACTTAAATCTCTGCATGTTTGGCTCCACAAGGAGGGAGATGTCCATTTTGCATCTAGAAACAGCATGCCAAGTAGGAGCAGCGAAATTAATTATTAGAAAAACGTCATCATCGATAGTTTATTGGAAGTGAGTCGGCAGATTTAAAAATCTCTAATTTGTTTCCCCCGCCAGCAAAATAATAGGCTAAACAGCCTAACCAGGCCAGTCCCTGGTGCAGTGTTTGTGTTTCAGGTCTAAACTGAGGCCCTCTCTTTACACTTTGCTTATATATGCTTTAGATTCCAAGGTATTTCAGAAAGCCACATTCAGCCAACAATGATTTACTGAGGCAAAGATCTGATCAAAATGGGTCAGATTCTGACCTGTGTTTCAAGGTGATGCTGAGCAGAAGAGAGGAATCGCAGGTATGTGTCTCTGTTACATTGCAGGTGGTTTCTTAGCCTAGCAGTCTCTTAACTGCCACTAGCCCAATTCATGGTATTGTGAAACAAAACCACTTTCTGCTCCTCATTGTCCTGTGCTCCCTCTGCCCACTGTTTTATAAATCTTAAGTGTAGTGGTGGCTTTCTGCAATCCCTTGATGCCTGTGTTGGGGGATTTCTTCAGCCATCCGCTTATGTGCAGTTGCAAATTCCAGGCTGAATAGAATCTCCTTATGCCTGAGCACAGAGGGTAACCCTCCTTCCCCTCCCTGGAGCTGAACTGGTCCTAGGTGCTGATTAGGTGCTTTCTGTTGGCTCCTGTCAGCAGTTGAACTCCAGCTGCTGCTGGGAGTTCTGTCCTTGGCCAACAGTTTTCCATGAGGGCTGGCAGCCCTGGAGAATAGGGGTAGGCAAAGAGCCCTGTTTTGTCATACAGACAGGTTTGTGTTTAGAGTCACAGGGAGGAAGAGATGGACGTTAGCTTGGAGGCCTGAAGAGAGACCAAGAAAATAAACTTTTTCCAAACCCGTTGACTTACAAACTGCTGCTCTTGCATCCCATAGCCAGTCTATTCTCCTGCCTGAGTTCCTGCCTTGTTCAGTGTTGGGTGTCTGATTGGTTTTCATATCAGCAGCATCTTGGCATGACTTGTTGTCACAAGTATGCATGTAAGTCATTGTCTTAGAATTGGAGGTGCTTTTGTCTGTGGCTGTAGTATGTGCTTACCTGCCTGAGTTTCTTCTGTGAATGAACTTATTTGAGGTGTAGACTGCATGGAGTGGTTTTTCCCCTTCTTTACTCCCATATCACACACATTTTAAGATTGTTTTCTCAAAAACATATATGTGTATCTTAGACAATGTGGGGTGCAGAGGGAAGAAATCTTACTGAAAGGTGCTTAGTTGGACACTTGGTGTCCCTTGAGGGCTTGTACCCAAGGTATGATCTTGTGTATTAATTTTCCATTCCAATTTGTCATTTTACTACTAGCACTTGTCTCTCAAGTACTTGCTTCCAGGGTGGTTCTGGCTTGGACTTGTACACAAAAACTTACCTACTCTGTGTCATTAACCAGTTATACATCTTAAGGGATAACAAGGTCCTGGAGGATTTGTTGAGTATGGAATTTATATCAAACCCACTGATCCCTTTAAAACTAGATTATCCTGATCATCTAGCATGTGGTGGTATGTGTTTTTTTTTTTTTTTCCCCCAAGGTGTTATCTTGCTATCAGTTCCCACTGCCACTGGAGACTTGCTTTGCAGTGGCTTTGGGAAAGGCACTGAATTCTACCCTATTCCTGCCTGTAAAATAGGAGGTTCTTGATATTCTTCCACCTTTTTCTTCAACTGATGTACATTAAGAGATGCTTTCCATCTTCAGGACTAGCTAAATTAGTGATCTTAGCCTAAGGGACTTCATCTGTTGCAATACAAACAGAGATTAGAAGCTTCAGATGTGTGCTGTGAAGCCACTTGTCCTGCTAGTGATCTGGCAAGTGACGGGCCACCCTGCTCTAGTTCTCAGTAGTGTTCTACTTCCACACCTTGCTAAGTGTTTTATCCATGTGAGGCTACAGGTGAAAGTATCTTCTTTTCCTTTTCTTCCCATGTTTTTCCAGATGATTGTGGAGGAGAAGGTTAGGATGTGACTCTGGAAAGCTTTGTCCCGCGCTCATAGTTGCAGTAGGAAGGAGGCAGGATACCACCCTGATTCTTCTGGGATGCAGCATCACAGCCCCTCAGGGGATCTTGTGCACCCTTGGCTCTGACACCTTGCAGAGCTGGAAGTCATGGAGAGCCAGTGCTGTATAGTTTGCTGGCCAGGGTCCCGCAGGTGTCAGAGCTGGAGTCTACAGGCTGTAAGGTAAGGTTAGATCTCTAGAATGAGGGAGACAAGGGATATTTTTGTACATACAAACCCAAAACATAGGTACTATTCACAGAATAAAGTGTCATGAGGATAGTTCCCTCCCTCCCCTTGTGGTCCAGTAGGCTCTTAATAAACTGTAGTGTGATACCTTGGAACCATGAACTGAGATGCCTACAAGAGGGAGTCACACAGAGCAGCTCCTAACATTATAAGATTTTAATCTGCATCTCAGCACTCAAACTGTTAAAAAGGAGGGAAACCTTGAAAGCTCGTTCTAGATTTGTCCTTGGTCTCAGACAAAGTTAAAGCCAAACTAATTTCAGAGAGGGGTTGTATTAGGAAAACAAAGGATGTTAAAACTCATCTAATTTTCTACACTACTCTTGAAGGGTTACTCCCACTCTGTAAAGTGATTCCATTAGTGTAGGGTATCGGGGTCACATTGAGATGACCTGCAAGTCATCTTGATTTGCTGCGGCTTCATTACTGTGGAGATTTTTTGAAGATTGATGCCTCGATGAAATCGGTAGCTCTGTATGAGGTGTTCAGTTACTGAGGCACCAATGCAAACCTTTAGCGGAGGCATAAGAATTCCTGTTATCTGAAGCTTATCTCTCATCTTACCCAGGGTAGAGTAATGCAACTTTCACAGCTAGCAACTGTCCTAGAAGGATTGTGTGGGGCTAGAAGGCCTTAGTTTAGCTTAAGTCCTGGAAATCTTTAAGCCATCTTCATTCTAGAGATCTGCCTCGGTTTTCCTCATGGCAGTGAAGTTGTGCCCTGGTGTAGACTGGTTACTGTCTGTACTTTAAACACGAACCCCTTAATAAACTCCGAGCAAGTTTGAAGAACAGCTAATATTTAGCGGAGTTGTAGCAAGCCTTCAGCCAGACGTGGTTCTTCTGAGAGTGAACTCTCCACAACAGCAGGGAGTTTTACAAACGCTCCCTTAGTGTGGCCGGTGTAGTGGGAGGAGGAAGAAACCCTCCGTTGAAGACCTAATAATACTTCCAGCAAGGAGGCTGCATCCACATGGGCAGTACTTTGCTTATCAGCAAGGCTGTATCGGTGAGTACTAGAGGTGTGGGGGCTACTCTGTCTGCAGACAGTTAAAGTTACTGTATAGGGTGTGTGGAAGGAGTCTGTGCACAAAGTGCAGTCAGAGACACTTAGTACATCGAGATAAGCGCAGGGCTGTTGGGCTGTCCCATCAGCTAATTAGAAAAGCATGAGTTGTCAGGCTGGAAATCTAAGATACCATCTTTGGATTCGGGGGGTGTGTGTGTGTGTAGGCTCAACTACAAGGCAACACTGATTACTGATTTAAAACAATCACAGTGATTGTGCAGTATTCCCAGGCACTAAAGAAATGTTATTGCCTACTTACGGAGACAGGTGAACAAAAGGGAGAGCCCATCTGTCAGTTGCTGGGTGGGTGTCTCCTGCAAACTTCCTTTGGCTCCAGAAAAAGGTTGCTTTCTTTTTCAAGTAGGACACTTGATGTTTTACTTGCCACCTCGTTCTCTCAGAGGGTTTGAACAACTAAGAATACTTTGACCTTAGAGACTGTCAGTACAGCTGCTTTGTCCACTGCTACTCACATGTCGAGGGAAGAGTAGGTTTGATTGAGTGCTTAGTGAGTGTCACGCTTTGTAAAGGCCTGATACCAAATCCCCTCTGGGCAGGGGATAGCTGTACTGATTGAAGCAAAAATAGAGGAGAGCGAGTGGACAGAGGGCTGAGAATTTCCACCCTTCATGCAGAGCTGCAGTTTGACACTGCCTTGCTGATGAGATCTCCGTTTAGTCTTTGCAATAGGTGATTTCTAGGTGCTGTTCTAAGTGCTCTGAACTTCTTGCCCAAGGGGGCTTGGCTGGCAAACCCAATAGTTAAGTATTTACACTGCCCACCTTCCAGTAGCGGTGAACTGCTGCAGGTTTGATGCCTGGTAGCTTCTATACTTGAAAAATTGGTACATTTGGCTAGGGTGGAGATCTCCTGAAGGAGGAGAGGAGTTCTTTGTTGTGGAAAGTCAAGGTTCAAGGAAATGTCTGTCTAATGTACCTTGGACTAATTTTAAACTGACGTTTGTATGCAGTTAGGTCCTGAGACCTGTGAAGAAGGAGGCTTGTTGGTACAACTGTGTTGCTGTGTTATTTCTACAGCTGCTGGGCTACAGCTAACCATGTACAAAAAAAAAAGACACCAAAGAAGTGTTGTCATGTCTACAAATTAAGCTTACTGTCTGGAAGTAGGTACAGAGATACCTTCAGGAAGGTGGCTAGAAACTCTTGGTTACTGAGTGGCACTGGCTCTTGCCTACAGTGATTGTGAGTGGCAGCAATATTTTGTCTCTCTGCAAGCTTGTGTCTTGAGTTAGCTGTGTTAGAGCAGTTGACTGGGGAGGTTGCGGACTGCACTGGTTTGTTGGCAGATGAAGATGAAGGCCAACTGTATCCTGGGCTGCATCCAAAGAAGTGTGGCCAGCAGGTCGAGGGAGGTGATTCTGCCCCTCTGCTCTGGGGAGACCCCACCTGCAGTACTGTGTCCAGCTCTGGAGCCCCCAGCATAAGAAAGACACAGACCTGTTGGAACGGGTCCAGAGGAGGGCCATGAAAATGATCAGGGGGATGGAACACCTCTCCTATGAAGAAGGCTGAGAGTTGGGGTTGTTCAGCCTAGAGAAGAGAAGGCTTTGGGGAGACCTTCTTGCAGCCTCTCAGTACTTAAAGGGGGCTTATAAAAAAGATGGGGACAAACTTTTTAGCAGGGCCTGTTGTGACAGGACAAGGGGTAATGGCTTTAAACTAAAAGAGGGTAGATTCAGACTAGATATAAGGAAGACATTTTTTACGCTGAGGGTGGTGAAGCACTGGAACAGGTTGCGCAGAGAGGTGGTGGATGCCCCATCCCTGGGAACATTCAAGGTCAGGTTGGACGGGGATCTGAGCGACCTGATCTAGTGGAAGATGTCCCTGCTCATTGCAGGGGGGATGGACTAGATGACCTTTAAAGGTCCCTTCCAACCCAAACTATTCTATGATGGTGAAACATGACAAAGGTGATAACTCAGCCTGATGACTAGAGCAGAAAAGAGTGGGGCATAATTTTGTTGAATAGCTATATTGGAAGAGCTCCCAAGTATAGACAAGCCCCCGGGAGAGTAGTATTGCATTCTCTACATGCTTCAGGTTTCCTTCCTCATTGCAAGAGGAAGAAGATTTAAAATTTCCTGTAAAGTTACCTTAAGATAAAATCTTACTTGAGAATTGCAAATAACGCAGTTTCACTTAGTCTGGGGTCAGTGGGGTTCTCCTAAGCACTGAAAAAAGTTCATTGGCTTATGTACCCAGTTTAATGTTTCCATAGCATCTTGGGTAACAAGTATTTCCTTGTTACTGTTTGGATTGACTTATTCTACATGCTGAGCCAGTTGCTTTGCTGTGAATTGTACCAGCTTTTATGGTGTTAATGGTGGTAGTATCTACGCTGAGTAACTTTGGGCTGTTCAGTCTTTGTCAGCGTTCTCCTTTAAATTCATCATTTTGAGCTCCAAGCTGGCATTGAACTTAAAACCTCTTTAGTGGCTTTCTGTTGGATAGCTCTTGATGGAAAATTTAGGTGTTGCTGGCAGAGGCTTTGACTAAGCACATAGTTATGATGGCTTATTAGTGAAAGAGGGAACTTTATTTTTGCAGTGACAGAGTTGGGTGGTGGGGAAAATAGTTTTTTTCTCTTGGATCATCTTGTCTACATGTTGACATTATTTCAGACATAGCCTAGCCTGTCTCACTGAGTGCAAACCACAAGCCTAGTAGGAGGACTGGAGAAAACCCTTGCTTTAGAGCCTATATTTGCAGCCTTTCTCAAGGAGGAGCTCCAAACACAGGGCCCATGCTGCTGAGTTGTTTTGACTTCTGCATGACTGTGCTTCTGTGGGAGGAGGTTGTACTCAAAATCCTAGTCCTAAATTGTTTGTATCTTGTAACATTGGCTACCCGAAACACATGGCATTTAAATTCTGCAGGAATGGAAGTGGACCACTGGAGCTGAGACTGTGGACTTGTGTTTTCCAAAGCTTGTTATGTGGGGAGCATCTGCCCAGTTGATTTCAAACTTGATGGGATATGGCAGCCATATGCTTCATTGCCTGGGAGGCTCATTTTTTTGTCAGCTTGGGTCTTGGTTTTTCTCAGGTGGTATTTTTTCCACTTCCTCCTGTGAGGAAGTGGGGGAGTCAACAGACTTCCTAACATGTGTGGAAAAAGCTTTTTTTGCCCTTTTTTTTTTTAAAGTGCAACTTAAAAACCTGTTGGCTGGTAGATGCAAGCCAGCCTTAAGCCTTTCCTCTTGGCTTACTATTACTGTTTTCCCCAGGATTCAAAGGTATTTCTGGCTCTTCTCCCCTGTACGCGTTTGGTGATGGTGCCATAACGTATAGTGGATCTTTAGACTACAATCCTCAAGATTGTGACACAAATCTGTTCTATAGTGCACCATAATTTTTATCCTATGCCTTCCTTCACATGTTTAAAAAATGAGGAACTCAGAGAAATTTGTTTATATTAGTTTGCTTGTTTCTGTGCTTGTAGGCAGACTTACAAACTCTTAAATGAAAACCACATAGAAGAAAGACTTGAAACTTTGAATGTTCCTTTCTCATGGCAGTATGGCCAGCTAATGGTTTCTTGGATGTGTTGGGACTTGTCTATGTGTGAAGTTAATAAAAAATGGCTATTCTGTGGTAACTAACAGTCATTCACACCCTCCTGTAATCTGAATTTTCAAGTTTAAGCAAGTTCCACATTTCCATTTTAAAAGCAATTAGGGGACTTTCTTCACCATGTTCTATCCAGTTTAACAGAAGAGTCCCCTTTTGAACAGGTGTGCAGCTTCTGGAGTTCAGAAGTAAATCACACAGCTAACTTGAAAGGCTTCAGCTAGAACGTGGTAGCTGCTAAATATCACTTACCTGCCCCTTCTCCAGTAGCTCTCTGCTAGCAAGCTATCCAGTGAAATGCTACCCTACTGTCTGAAAAGCCTTCTGTTAGGTACTCAGAGACTCCTGTGTGTAGTACCATCTCACATAACTGGAGTGCCTTCAGCAAGGAGCAAGACCAGCCCATGCTAGAGGGCAGGGCAGGGGCCAATATTCAAAGGTACAGACAGGGAGACTCAGAGGAAGACTTCTGCTGCACTTGAAGCAGCCCTGTTTTTTGCCTGTGCTGCCATGGGTAGTTGGAGCCATGTTGTGAACCATTTTGGTTGAGGATGGGAAAGCTCAGAGCACTGCTTTCAGAGTTGGTGCTAAACTGAAACAAGTGAGAAACTGTAGCTTCAGCAATAAGAAAAGGCATGGCTTTCCTCTAGTTTGGAACCAATGTCTCTCTTTTAGAAAGAAAAAAGTTGTTATTCTAAGAGTATTGATTGGGGTGGTGTTGACAATTTTAGAATTTGAAGTCAAATTACTCTTGAAGTGACTTGAGGCAAAATGGTGAAAGTTTGGTATGTTCTTTAGACAGTTCAAGCTGGGGTAGTGGTCACAAGCAGTAAGCTGTCATGGCACTAACTTAAAGCCCTAGGTGCTGTGTGCAGTTGCAGCTAATGCTTCCTTGCTGCTCTGGAGGGTGAGGCTTTGCTGGTGAGGAGGGAGTTTAGTCTACAGGCATGCAAAATCCCTTCTGGCTGATGGTAGCATTTGCCAGGGAATTGGCTGAGGTGAGTCCCTGGATATTCAGAACCAGTTTTGATCTCTGTCAGCCAGCGGGAATTTCAACTGGCTGTCTGGAGCAGACAGACCTGCTCTCTAGGGACTCCTGCCTGATGAATAAGCAGTGCAGCCAGTGTGGGCAGCTGGGATATGTCTGGCAGCACTTGGGGGTTAGTGAAGCTCAGGACCTCAAGCCTCTGTGCTGCCTCTAGATGCTGTGTTTGGTATTGGTAAGATGTGGCAGTTTGTAAGTCTGGCCAAGGGAGGTGAGATAATGAACTGAAATAGTCTGCTGTGTGAGGTGTGCTTTTGTTCCCAGGCTAGGGTTCTTGTGTGCATCCCGTCTGCTGTCAGATCCACTTTGTTTTATTAAGACTTTTGTGAAGGCCTTATTTGCTCAAACAGAAGGTATTTAGATTTGCTGTCCCAGTGCTTCTAATTAGTGAACTTGTGCCTCCAGCTTCCTTCCAGTTGTTTACTGAACCAGGTGTCTGCTCCACAGCCTCTTCCCTTGCTCTGAGCTTGACCTGCTTTCCTCATGCTGGTGGAAAAAGTAGGGCAGATTTCTAGCTTTAGATATTATTAGATAGGAAACAAAAAGGCACTCTGGGTTTTTATCATCCCCTCCTAAAAGAGCTAACCTGTGATGAGGGAGTGCTTCAGGGAGCAGTATGGTGATGCTGGGAGCCTTGGTCTGTGGGTGGGTGGAGGACAGGCTTGGGGGTCTGCTCCCTGGCTGCCTGGAGGGATTTGTTTGGCTGCAGATGGAGGGACAAAAAGCTGCCGCTGGGTCCCTAATGAAGTCCTTGGACAGGAGAGTTTCTAGGGTTGAGGAACATAACCAAACCCCAGACATATAGCCATTTTTCTATACATAAGCCAAAAGCTTGCTTCACAGGTGATGCTGTGCCTCTAAGTGGCAGCGAAGTTTGGCCTAGCCTTTCTTGTGTATGGCCTTGGTTCTCAGGACACCACAGGTACTGTTGATTGAACTGTGTTTACACTATTGCACCAGGCCAGTGCTGTTTCCTGGGCCTGTGTAGTTGGGATATAATAGGATTCAGCCTGGAAACAGTTTGAGCACCTAGTTTTTGAAAACTGCTTGTTTTATGTTCCTGGAGCCCAGTGTTAGTGCTGTATCTTGCTGGCCAGCTGATGGATGGCATTGATTGCTGAAGGCCAACAGTCAAAACAGGATCCAGACCTCTTCCTGCTTTCACTTCTTAAAGCAGATGCGTTTTCCTGGTGACCTGCTTAAGGATTTTGTCTCTACCTTTGTGGGTGGATGGTGATGGTGGTAGCTGCAGTAATATTGATTACTAATCAGCTCTTACTTAAGCCCCAGATTTATTGTCTGTCACTAAGACTTCTAGGGTACTGATGGGTAACTGCTGTTGTAAAGAATAACCAAAGGTTTTTGTCCTGACCTACCTTGTCTGATTCCTTAAAATAGAACAATGCTGCTCGTATCCAGCTTATCACAGCTTCGCAGCTGTATATGAATAACCTATTTTGTGACATGCTTTCAATCTTTTTTTTCTCCAGTCTTAATTTAACCTATAATACTGTTCTTTTTCATTTCTTTCAGAATGGACTGCTGAATTGGGAATTATTGCAGACTCAACAGTACAGCACAGCTCGTTGCTTCATCTATTACTACTTATTTAAATTGGACTTTTAATATCCCGCCAGCTGCTGTTCACACACACATGGTGCATTGTTGCCATTCTCAGAATTGCATCTTTGAAACCCAGACCCTCAGTAACCTTCACTGAACAAAGAGGCGACCTCCTGCATATGTTTATAGAGGGATTTTTCAGACCTACTGCCCTCTAGCTTTCTTGCTGGTGCTGTATTTCTAAGACACTATGGAGCCCAGTATGGAGTACTGCTTATCGCAGGTGCTGCAGAAGGATGTTGGAAAGAGACTTCAGGTTGGCCAGGAATTGATAGATTACTTCTCAGATAAACAGAAGTCAGCTGATCTTGAACATGATCAGACTATGCTGGATAAAATGGTTGATGGACTGGCCACTTCTTGGGTAAATTCCAGCAATTATAAGGTAAGACTTGTCAGATGGAATGCGATTACAGTCAGAAATTTCAATGTCAAGTGCTACTTGATCTAAGTGAAAGTTGTATAGTAGACTTTCTAATATACTGTTCTGTAAGCTGATAATTGTGCTGAGTCAACCATTCCTGACCCATTTCTTGGTAGTTGATAGTCGATATGATATTGCGTATGCAGTAAGAATTCAGTAAATGAGGTTTTAATAAATGGATTTACATTGGGTGTTCATACTTTGTGATATCCTGGTTTCTTTGTGTACCTTGTTAGCTGGTGGCATGCTTTGATCATCCCAGTAGTTAGCAATGTTGATGATATCCTGCCATATTAAAAAAGTTTATAAAACTGCAAAAAGCATATATAAGCAGCAGAATTTTTCACTGTTATTAAATCTTGCTAGACTCTTTTTTCCTATTTTCCATGGGCAACTTAAGTACAATTGATCTTCTGCACTTAGCTCAGGAAAGGTAATGTGTGTGTGTGTGTATGTATGTTCTGTTGAATTTGACAGCGTTGCAATGACTTGATAGGACATGGAACTCCGCTGCCTTGTTATCCCTGTCACATTGCTTCCTCTCCTTACAGATCTTAGTGAGGAAGTCCTACCATTCATGCACTGTGGGAGTGGGGAGGGGTTCCCAGCTGTGGCTTGGAAAACTCCTGTCCTGGTCCCTTCACGAGGCACTCTGACAAGTCTAATAGAGTACTTAAGCTGTTGTATGGGATGTAATAGGAGACTTTGTTCCTTTCTGATAAGTCTGGAAAAATCTGAGAATTAGATTCTTCAGGAGCCGAGCCTGAAGATAATTAACTGAGAATTGTACTGGAGTTCTTTCCTGTAGAAGTGAAGGAGAGACTAGCCATATAGGTTGCAAGTGCTCTGGAGCTCAGCATCCTCAGATTAATTTAAACTACTTTTAACAGAAATTTTGACTGAGAAGTCATTGTGAGATTGCAGTGTATTGGTCAATGTGTTCTGCACAGTTGCATTTTTTTCCTCTTCATTTTTGTCAACAAGCAGCTGTGGTAGAAGCTGTTTGGCATGTAGGAACAAAAGAAAAAGAACCCAACCAACAAACTGCCAAAGCCAATACAGTCTCAATAGAGCATCCATTCTGGCGGAGCACATGAAGAAATCTTAGTTTGCTGTCATGAACAAGTGGTGTACATGTAACTGAGCACATTGCGTGTTCTTATTCCCCCTTTTCTTGCTAACTGGCTTTCTCTTACAGACTTCCATGATTCTCAATGGAAGGGTAATCCAAGCACAGTAAACTTGGAATTGTTACGAAATGTGCTGTTTGCATGGATTTTATGAAGTGATGTGGATCGCAGAGCTATGCATTACTTTGCAATTCCAGCATCATGCTTAGTTTGCAGAATTTTTTTTAGGATAACTTGTTCTCTTTTCCATCCCCCTTCCCGGTCTTTTGTCTGTTGAATTACACACTTAGAATGTTCACTCTGGTATTCATTCTCCAGTAACAAACTGGTGGCACTTCTGTACTGCCATGACTCTGTTCCAGAACTCATGCTGCTGAGCTGGCTGTTCATTAATGTGTGTGTTCTATAGATAGCATTTACTGTGTTTAAGTTTTAGTAAGCATAACAGACATGTCTCGGATGTCTGGAGAATGTTTTCTCAGTGAATGAGTATAATAGAGGATGTGAAGCCTTTGAGTGGGGCAAGCTGGCTACCTGGAGGTTAGTGATGTAGTGAGGTCTGCTTCAGTATCCAGCCAAGGCTTAGTGCATCATCATATATGCTAATCTCTTCCTTTTGTTCTAGTGCCTGCATCTGCGTTATTGTCGCCTTTCTTCTTGACTGCTTGTAGGGTAGGGATTCAGAAGCTCAGCTCTGTCTCGTGTGAGGGAGAACAGGGTAGCTGGTGTCATCTGATCCAGTTCATGGATTAGTGTAACAACCCTGAGAGTGAAAGGCCAAGCATCACTGCCCTAGAATAGCCACCTGGAGAGCTAAACTGCAGTTGTTTGGTCATGGTTGAAAAAGCCATTATATTTGCAGTCTGTTTCTCTGCTTACCTCACTCCTTTCATTTGAGAAAGTATCAGCTTAAAACAAAGATTGAGATCATCTGCATGATCTGAAACTTCCTAACACTTCAGTGATAAAGTGTGTGCTCTCAGAATTAGACTGGGTTTGAATAACAGACCCGTTATCTTGGGAGAGCGTCCAGTTGATTCATGGCTCCTGCTTGTCTAGGACTCTTCCAACCAAATGCTTGTGCTTATGTGTTACCACTGGGGAAACATCAGTGAACTGAAGAGAAGTGACATCTCTGAGGCAATTCAGTTCAGATTAAAAGGAGCCTCAATTGATGGCGAAATTACTGTGCCTTTACAGGGAGGGCTGTTGGCATACAAATTTGAGCTATGTAAGTCATGACCATCATTGACATTTTTAGGCTTTGGTGGCTTTTGTACATTGTTTCTATTTTAACCTGACACTATTTTGTGAAGTCCTTGACCTCAGCATTGGGATTGGAGACAATACAATCTTCTCTTTCAAGTGATGCAGCAAAAAAGCAATGACGGAGGAGGAAGAGAGGCTTCTCTTTCCATGGTGCTGTCCAAGCCTGTAAAAGCATCACGTGTGAGACAGTGAGACCTAACACACTTCTGATAGCACTCAGCACTCTGAAACTCTTCTAACAAATGGCCTTGTGACCTGGTCACTGATCCCTGCTTCATAACAGGCAGCTGCCTTAGGTGCAGAAGGCACCGGATAGTTCAGGATGCTTTTCAAGTCAAGGAAGCATGGGGGTTGTTATACGAAGCAAGGCACTGAGGTCCAGTGCAAGGCCATTTGCGTATCTATGCTTGCCAGGAGTGTGCTTGAACTGCACCCAAAAGGCATTGCCTGGCCTGCATTTTCTCAGCAGTACTTGTAGGTGGAAGACAAGAATGCTGCAGGGTGAAAAGATGATTTCTCTGAGAGCTCTTACTCTTCTCTGGAGCTCAGTTACTTAGAGCAGACAGCCTATGTTTGCATGGGCACTAGGAGTTGTGGGGTGTATTAGTGAGGTTGGGCTGGAGAAGGTATTGCAGGATGCTGCAGACCAAAGAAGAATCCTGCCTCTGCTCCATTTCTCCACGTGCTTTGTTTGTTTGGTCTGTGCTGTTTCAGGATGGTGGTTCTGCTGGACTCATTTCCTCCCCTGCTAAGCAAAAAAGAGAGTTATTTTGCAGAGCTTTGGATCCCTGAACAATAACTAAGGCCAGCACTGAGCTGTCTGTCTTGAGACATGCAGCAAAACAACACAGCAGTGTCAGGGCCTTCAGCATGTCCTCACAGCTTCGCAGCCCTATAGCAAGGGGAGAGAGCTGAAATAATCAGTAATTCCTTAGTGAACAATCTCAGTTTGAGCTGCTTGTGGCAGTATTTGGTAATGCCGCTGTTTGGCAAAATCTCCTGACTCATCTGTGGCCGATGTACCTTTCTCAGTACCCAGCCTATGATGTGCCATTGATGTTTCATTTTGAGGATGTAGACATCCATATGTCCAGGATCTTAAAGTAGTTTTCTACCAGTCTGATATTCCTAGAGGTGAACTGAGGGTGTTTAGCAGTGACCTGCTGTTGCCTGCTTCTCTGCAACAGGAGAATATTGTACCGTTGCCTCTATCTAGCAATGGGGATGAGGTCTCTTGCACCTTTCTCCTCCCTGTGATGTGTCATCTGTGCTGTTGGAGTTGAGGTTTGGAAGTGCCCTTGGTATTGCTGTAGCAATACCCAAGAGTGAACTCAGCTTAGAGATTTGGTGGTGACAGAGCCTTCAAGCAGGTTAGGGTCCATCAGATTGAAGAGAGGTTCTACTCAAAGTTTTTCATATTGCAGGGTGGTAGGAGAGGCCAGTTTGAAGTAAAATTGCGTGGGGGTTTGCAGTAAGGAACTGGATGAAACTTTTTGTGTTTTTCCTGCGCTTTGACAAGTAGTGATTTTTTTGGCGCTGCACTACTCTCACTGCACAGGCTGTGCTTGCCAAGGAGAGTATCTCACCCTTGCATGGGATGATCCCTTTGCTCCAGCGCAGCTTAATCTCTGTGAGGCTCTGTGCCCAGTAGCTCGTAGGACTGGGCTTTGCCTGTGAAAGGGGAGTTGGGAACTGACATGGTTAACAAACCCTGGTGGCTGAGGATACTTCCACTTAGCAGGGCCTCCTGGCTGAACAAGCAACGCTGTGCTGGTAGACCCAGTCTGTCAGGGTGAGAGTTGTGCAGGGCTGTGTCCTGAGCTTCGTTTGTGTTCATGTGTGCAGGACTTTAGATTTGATTTGTTTAGCTCCTAGTTGATTTTGCTACTTACAGTGACATCACATTCTTTAAAATAAAACGTATGGTGAGATGTTAGAGAAATTTTTTTATATGGTGAAATATTGCAGGAAAATTTTACTTCCCCTGACAAAAACTCCTAATAGCGTTAGAGAAAGCAGCCTTCCATTCTGATCTGTTTCTGAATATCAAGCATTACAAGAGCATGCTTCACTGAGCTGAAGAGAAATAAAACTTACATAAATTAGCTGGCTTTCTTAAACTGTGTATTGAATAATTTTCTCTGGCTTCGCTAATTGAAGGGTAGAACAGATGGTGCAGGCTTAGTTTAAAGTGGCATCCATTAGAGTTACTTAAGCTGATGAATGGTTGTTCACTATAAGCATACATTTGTTCTCTATACCATGTTTATTTTGGTTGAAATTTGGTGGAATAAATCCCAATTTAAGAAATAATTATCATGCATGGTTATGAGTTGATATGATAATTTGGTAAGTGTGTTTTGTTGAGTATTTAATGCACAGGGAAAAAAAGACTTCACCATCTGGGGAAGAAAAAAAAGACTTGTAAAGGGTTTCCAAGCAGGTGCTGTTAGCTGGTGAGTTTTGGGATGCTGGGGGTACATGAGGATTGGTACTGTACATACATTTAGCAGTTTCATCCCTGAAAACCTCTTTACCATGAAGCTGTAATTGCTAATAAAAAGGAATTAAATTAGTTTTGATGCCCAAAAGATATGAGAAATGGACTATGGAGGAAGAGTGATCTTGATCTGGACTTGCAAGTAGAGCCTGTTCCTTGCGTATGCCCATATTGCAAAAGATATCTTGGCAAAAACTGCTTCTGATGACTCCTCTTGTGGGGAGAAGAGCTATCATAGGAAGGGCTAAAGACTCATTGGGCTTGAACTGCATTTACAGAGTGTGCCCAGTCCTTGATTTTTAGGCTCCTGTGCTGGCATGCTCCTAATAAGTGGGTTTTCCTGCCTTACACTTACAAAAGAGCAGAGTTTTGGCTCCAGGATATCCAGTTTCCTGTAGGCATTGATGTTAATTCCCAGTCCAGCTGATGAGTCGTTTTTTCTTTGGCTCTGGTAGCTGGGCCTGCCTTTCCATCACTTACTGCTCTATGTGGTAATTTGATCAGATTATGGTGTGGCTCTTACCTATTTGGTATCAGCAGTATGGGGAGTGCCACAGAGGGTGCAATGCAGAATAGGAGACTTGTAGCAGCTGGGGTAGATCAAATTTAATACTAACTTCAGTCCTTTGTGTTCAGGACAGGAGAAAAATTAACTGCTGTAGCAAGTCAGCATTTAGAGTTTTCCTCTGGCTTTTTCTTAACACTTAAAAGGTAATAATGACTGGTTGTAGCAGGAAAGGTTGTCCTTTTCCAGCTGGGGTGGGAAGAACTGTAGTGGAGTAGTAATACTTTCTGGTTGTTTTATATACAATGTGGATGTGCTACTGGTTGCATAAAACAAACAAAAAGTTTGTGAGCCTCAGTGTACCAGACAACAGTATCTTTCAGTTGTTTACCAAAGTATTACGAAATCAAATATAAATAGTGAGAACCTACAGGATCCCAAGGGAGTGTGAAGAGCAGAGACCCAATGTTGAAATAAATAGGACAGAAGTTTGCTTCCATAGTGGCACATGCAAGGTCTGTCTAACTTGGCATCCTGTCTCTTGGTGGCTGGTAGTGGATGGTGAGAGATGAGTAGAAAAATGGGATACAAAATAAATGTCTCCCTTGCATATCCTTCTGGCTTGTAGAGATTTGAGCCCCTGATTTTGCTTTCTGACCAAATTTTTATTACATTCCCATAGGATTTTAGTGCTGGGACCGGCTCCGGGCAAGAGTGTTGTTTGTGGCTTTTTTTTTTAGAGCCGTTTTCTCTTGGGTGCTTGGTAGTGTGGCTGCCTCGGCATTGGCAAGGCCAAACAGGCTCTCAGCTGGGACTGAGAGTCTGGTCAACATGCAACAGACTGAAATATTGTGGTTACTAAATTGAGAGGATAAAGCTATTCCTTTAATGCTGGTGTAGTGTTTCAGTTGCAGCACTTCAGTGCTTGTCAGTAGGGTTTATTCAGAGGTCTAACACAGTTCGCTAGCTCTCGGGAAACCTTGGGTGTATTACTTGACTGCAGGCTGAGGGTCACAGCTGATGCATTGGTGGAAAAGGGAGATTATTGGGGATTTATTTCTGTGGGGATAAAGGCGTACTAATGCTATTGTACAGTGCCTTGTTGGGCCCTTCTGTGGCATGTGTTGTACAGTTCTAGCTGCCTGTCTGCAAGGAAGGAATTCAAGCTGGAACAGGTGCAGGGAAGGGCTAGTGTGGTGTTCAGGGGATTGGAGAGTCTGCCTAACTAGAGGAGACTAAAAGTTTGGCTTGTTTAGTTTACAGTATGAAGGCTGAGAGGGAATATGACTGCTGTCTATAAATACATCAGAGGGGGTGAACATCAGGGAGGGGAAAGAACTATTAGATCTAAAGGGCAAGGTTAGCACAAGAACGAACGGGTATAAACTGGCTGTGAGTAAATTTAGGCTGGATGTGAGATGAAAGTTGCCTGCAGCAAGAATGTTGGAAAACTCTTGGAGAGGAATAGATAAGGGCAAGACATCTATTTGGCTTTAGGATAGATCTTGTGATGATTTTGAATAGTTTATATACAATATAGAATAACAGGATTATGCACAGTGATAGGGAAAGTTCACTTCAGTCCTTTGTCTGCATGGTAGAACAGGTATGATACCGTGCCTGAAACTGCTCTAACACTGTGAATAAACACAAATACTTTAAAAAGTGTACTGGTTTTGGTCCTCGGAAATCCCAAAGTGACTTACAGAGACTGTGCGTGTTACCTGTGGATTAGAATTAGCAGTTGCTCATATGCATGTGTGATCTAGCTGCCCTCGTGTTTAGTAGGTAGCAGGGTGAGTAGGGGAGAATCCTCATTTTCCTTGACATGGTGACTCCTGCCTGAGGATCGTTGCCTGAACTGGAGGTTAGTTGCAGTGGTGGGTTTACAGGCATCTTGATTTTTTGCTAGTCTCTGAATGGCTCAGTGGAGTTCTGTTGTCCTCTTGATGCTAAAAGAAATACTTATCAACCTCCAGGGTCCCCCCACCCCTCCCACCCCCTGCTGGCTGGCGCGAAACCGGAGTCCCCCTCTCCGGGGGGGCGGG
>NW_008794888.1:9126084-9149169 GCF_000699145.1 Aptenodytes forsteri | reverse complement strand
GTGGGGCTGTGGAAGGGCTGCCAAGGGAAGGCGAGGGCCAGCAACACCTGGCAGCCCTGGCCCCTTTGGTGGGGAACAACGACCAGTTTTGGTTCTGCTCACGGTCAGCATACACACTCTACATTTTAACTTTACATTTTACATACACGATCAATCTCATCTGTGATTCTGTTAGCTTCTCAGCTAAAAGTATGCACACTCTTCTGTGTCTTCTTTGTGGGATATTCCTTGAAGTCGTCTTGAAAGCTGTTTTTGTCTCACCCTTTGAACTTCGGCATGAGAAATCACCTACTGATAATCCCACTGGCGGTGGGGTCTAGTTGCCTCTGACTTTGTCTAGTTTTAATTAAGTCATTTTGTAAGCAGAGAAGTTTTATGAAGCCTCATTTCCTTTGGCTTTTTCTATGTAGATTTGTGGTGTCTGATGCTGTGGTTTTCCTCATGCTGAAGTCTGTCTTTTAATGGAACCTCTTTTGCTTGGTTACTATATTTGTAAGAGCATATCTTTGGGATCTCTATTTTCTCTACCATGTTATTTTCAAATTTGCTAAAATTGGTTAAAGAATTCAGAAATTATGGGGAGAGGGAAGAATATATGAATGATAGATTAACGATTTAATAATATCTTCCTTAAGACTGAAAAATACCTTATATATAGTAATAAAAGTACATTTTTTTTAACCTTCCAGTGTGTTCTTAGCATTAAGTGCACCTATGTTAGTTTTTGGAGGACCAGCCCACTAGACTAGGCAGTCTGGTGCAGGGATACTTTTTGTTTCAGATATGTGATTCTGGCTCTGGCAGCCCTCCTTTTGCAGCAGTTGCATTTTGAGACTGAAAGGCAAGAATTCCTGTATGGTACTAGGAACAGCTCATAGGATCACAGGGTAATTCAGGTTGCAAGGACCCTTGGGCTCATCTAGTTCCATCCACCCTATCGTTGTTTAGAGTCAAGGCCTTAAAACTTGTTTCTTGTTTTCTAACAAAATTTATTAGCACCTAAGTGGTAAATGTTCCGGTGTCAGAAGTGCCTATGTGAATCAACTCAAATATAAATGCTTTTGGGATGCCAGTGATGACAGCGTAGCGGTTTGGGTTTGTCTTAAAGACATGTGAGCTGACTCTAAGATGAGCCACTCAAGGTACTAGTGACAATCTAGTTGAGGCTCAGTGCAGTCAGATTTGTCCTGGTGCTTGGCTTGCTCAGAGCTCCAGGTTTCTGATGGCCAGACTGCTATGTGTGAGTTTTTATAAAGCTACCTCATGTGTTTGTATCCCACGTGTCATCTGCTCTGTGGCCATATCATTAAATGCAGGAGGGAAGGTGTGGAACATGGTGGAGACGTGTAGTCTCTGATTTTCTCCAAGTGAACATTACCTCCCACAAATTGTTCATTACTTTCTTCCTAGATCAGATCTCTTTTTTTAACTAGACAAAACCTGCTATGTTCCTCATTTGGTGTTGCTTTTGTGCCAAATATGAAACTTAAAAACAAAGCAACATTTGAGTATTCAAGAATCAGAGCAAAGAGTCCCAGTTATCAGAGCGTGGAAAGCAAGATAATTTTTTATAGCGTGGCTGGGAGTTTAGCCAGAGGAAAGACTGTGTAGGATTGGGCCCTGCATTAAGTGTGAGAGAGAAAATTTTCATGCTTAGTAATGCTTTTTTGTCTCCAAAAGTAGCTTTCCAGCGAGAAGTTTGTGGAAACAATGAAAAATTAGGTAGTAGAGCCCTATCCTGCCATACCCTTCTTGTGGCTGACTCTGCTCATACGAGCAGGACCTGTGCACAAGTGCAAAGGCTGGCAGGATCTCTTTGGGACGTGGAAGCATTGCGAGGTTAACTGTGGTGTTACCACCTTGCCAGGGTAAGAATGTTCATGCTAGTCAGCTAGTGGTTGGGAACCTGATAATAGCGAATGGAAAACCTGAAGTTGCTTCTACTCAGTGTATTTTGAAGTTACACTGTTTGAGTAATATCTGCATTTACTGTGAACTGTATGTTAGAAATCAGCTCTTTCTGCTAATTGTCTTAGTTCTTTGTGTGTCTGTTAGAACTATATTCCATTAAATGACAGTATTTTTGCCTTGTATTGTCATGACTCTCCATTTGGCTAATATCAAGTGACATACTCATGTTGGGTCTGATTGGAAGTCTTACCACAAATGGAGGCATCACTGCTTATGCAGTGATGTGGAACAAATGTCTGCTTTTAATGGTTTAGGAGGACTTCATGTCTCACTATTGGGAGTTTAAATAAAGGGGATGCCACTTGTTCAGTGCTGTTTAAAGCTGAATGTTACAGGCTTTTACTGATGTATGCCCATCACCAAAGTTCTCTGATGGAGCCAGACCTGTTAAGAACCCAATTTCTGTAATAGCTTTATAAATATAGACAACTCTAGCTTTCACATGGGAATAAAAAAGTGTGCCTGAGTTTTGGAGGGAATCCCATTGCTCATAGCTGATGGAGTGGGTCCTGTCGCACCAACTTATTAAACCAATACTCCCCAATAGACAATGTATCTGTGCATCTTCTTATCTGTTTAATTAGAGTGCTGTGGACAGAATGATCCTTGGGCAGATGCTGGGGTACACTCCTAGCTTTTTAAATTAAGACCCTGGAGAAGATAGTTGTGTACCTTGTTTAGCTCTGAGACAGTGCTCAGAGGAGCACTGCAGTGTTGTATCCTGAGGAATGAAGGGTGCCACTGACGTGCTGCTGGTACGTGCGTGGCTGAACTGCTTGACCTACAAAAGGAATTTCTCTCGCAATGATTGGATGTTGTATGGAAAGCTGAAACTGCACACAGGCTTTAGGAGGTACCCGCTCTTACAGTTTGGAATATTTGTTTTTCTTTTGTCCGTCTGACTAAAGCTTTTCTTCCAGGCCTGCATAGGTGGCTTTCCTGGTAGTCTACTGTCTGCCTTTTCTACCTTCTGTCCCTTTAGGTCTTCGGAAAGTTGTTACCTCTAGAATGTTGCTGGATCGTGGATAAGTTATGTGAATAAGTCTGCTTGTGAAAGACTCCACCAGCTCCAGTCCCCATCAAGATCTGAGCTTTCTTGTTGCCTTTAAAGAGCTCTGCTTCCTTCTTCATGTTGCTCGGGTCCCATTCTCTCCATGCAATTTCATCTGTTTCCTTCTGGAATTTCCTGTTCTTGTAAGCTAGCTTACAATTAATGAGAAGCTTTTCCCACGCAGAAGGGCATGTGTGGAGAAAAGTGCAGTGGTTCTTGTTTTGAAAACCTGCACCTAGAGGTGGGATGATGGGAACTGGCACTACAGATGAATGGGAAGGCAGGAGCTGATGTCTCAGGCCAAGTGACAGTGCTTTGAAGATAGAGAGGTGAAAACTTCAATGTGTAGAACTGCTAGAGAGGGATGGGGGTGTGAAAAGGATCATCCTAGTCAAGGTACCAGGGTAAGACAATTCCCTTTACAGCAGTAGTGATATAAATGGGGCAGAGCTGGAATATTTGGGAAAGCTGGAAGGGAAAGGATATGTAATAGCAGAAAGGTGAGCTACTGAGAACCACGTCAGAACTTTTAGCTGTTTAGAACAAATGGGAAAGGCTAGATTTTAGGTCTGCATGAAATACTGCAAGGTTAGAGACTTAATAAACTTGGAAAGTATCCTTCAAATTCCTAGGCAGGGAGAGGTCTTAATTGAGTGTTAGGTACTATCATGGTCTTTTCTCAGCTGTTTAGCCTTCACTGTGCTATCACTGAGATATCTGGGGCTGATGGTAATCTTACAGGCATCTTTCAAAGAGTTTTCTGGTGTCTGTTTTCAGGAGTTAAGTAGTGCATAGGAATTGTAGCAGAAGAGTGTGCTGTGGCTGGACAAACACTTAACAAGAGTTGGTTACTTTTTTGGGTGGTAGCTCTATTACAAAACTAAGTCGTGTGAAAGGCGGTGTGAGGGTGGCTTGCTGACTTTTTCGGCTATGGAAAGCAGGTTTCTCATGACGTAGTAGTGAAGTCATCTAGGTCATGTGGGTCTCATGGGTTCCCCAGTCCTTTCAGCTAGCATAAAGGAGGGAAATGAGATGAAGGGAAAGTTGGTTTAGAGAGGAGAGGCAGGATGAATAGCTGGAGTATGTACTAGATACTCTGTGCAGGTACTCCAGACCTCCATGTGTTACGTGTTTTCTGTTTTTAACTAGAATCCAAATTCATCACAGTTGTTTTGCAGGAGTGTGTTTTATGATGATCCCAAGATTGTTGGTCCAACATCAATATAATTCTGTTGGACTAGGCACGAAGGGGTGGCTCGGGTGGTCCTGCTGTTTTCATGCTCCCAGCCAAAGGGGCTCATCTGGTGCAGCTGCAGCCCTCAGATGCTGCTGAGCAAAGGCTGTGCTTTGGATGTGTGAGATGTTTGCTGAAAAAGTGTGGGGAGCTGTGAAGCGGCCATGTCTCAAAGAACTAGCTGTGCAGATAGGGTAATGCTGGCAGTTCACAAGGCCTGGATAAAGCCCTCTGGGGAATCTGAGCAGGTGTGCATGAGCCAGGAGCTTGGAGGAGAAGGGAGCTGCTGATCTGAGGAAAGATGGGTCTGTAGGAAAGGATGAGAGTAGGATAGACTCTGCTTTCCCTGTAGGGGAGATGTCCAGTGGTGACTGTCACGTGGCAATCTGAGAGGAACAGAGCAGGACAACAGGTTCTGGTGTGCCTTTTTCAATTGGGGTGAGGTAAGCACAGGCAAAGAGAAGAGGCTGAGGGCAGAGCTTTGATGGGATGGTGTTCATCAGGGTGGGAGGTGAGCCAGGAAAAACTTCTGGGAGGTCAAGGAGATAACTTGAGCCTGTTTATCTTCCTTCTGTTTACTTCATGGCTATCAGCAGTTGTAGGTGACTGGCATCTTCAGGCTGAGAGGATGGAAATGAAATGTGTTATTGGGGGCTGCTTTTCGGGGATCAGAAAGGCACTTGTGATAAGTGAATGTATGCCAGAAACCAGCTTTGCAGCCAAATGTAGCTGAGCAGCATCTAAAACAAAAATACTCTAAAAGCTGCCTTTTTTTAATCAGGAAAGGTGTGGTAGGGTTGGGACATCTGGTACTTAATTAGCAGCCAGATCCTGCTGCCATTAAAGTCAGCCCAACTCAAATTGATGCAATGTGCTGCTTAAAGCATGCCCATGTGTGGGCTCTCCAGAGAGAGGATGTAATTTTGGATGAACACCACAGCTAATGTGGGAAAGATCTGTCTTATTTTTTTAGTTTTAACTCTTGATATGCTTGTAATAACACTTATGCCTGTGTTACTTGTGTGCGTGTTAATAAGGATTAATTCACATTTGAATTTTGTTTCTTACAGAAATTTTTTTCTGGGAGACATTCCTTTGAGGCTAACCTTTAATAATAGGTAATCGGAGGGGGGCGGGTAACAAATCTTGTTTACTCTTTGGTTACAGAAGTCAGAGTATGTGATTGAAATTTGATTTTCCCACTCCCCCTGTTTGAAGCTTTTGAATCTGTATTTCCTTGTGATAGTTTTGGTGGTTTTAAAGTAAAAACACATTGTTTCTTTTAACATGGTAGTTTTTAATAGTCAATTAAATGTGAATTTGTATTAAATTTTGGCTTCCGTGCCAGTTACTGTGGCATTGTGTGAATGTGGCATATTTGAAAGATGCTGTTTTGTATAAAGCTTTTTTACAAAATAGAAGATGGGAAAAAAAATTCTTGGGCTATTACTTTTTTTTTTTACTGCCACAGGAATTGATATGAGAGCAACCCAAGCCCTCTCTGGTTGTTTGCAGTCTGGCTGGAGTGTACCAGTTTCCCACCTGCGATCTCTGGGCCATGTGGAACTTGGATTATCATTTAGGGAGCTATAAGATAACTTGAAGTGAGGCTGTTGCCTATGGGCTTACAATTTGCTCTCTAGAGATCCACATCCTTACTAGAAAGTATGTAGGTGCCTGTACATTTCAGAAGCTTGAAAACTATTGCATGAGAATCTTGGGGTGGGAGGGTCTTTTTCTGGCAGATGAGAAATGCTTATGTCTTTCTGCATTTTACTGTGGTGTATGCAATGTTTGTATCCGTAACAAAAAATAAATTGTTGGTCAGAATTCTTAGTTCTGATCTTCTTCAGATGTTAAATCAGATTAAGCCCTAATGCTGTTCCAGAATAAATGCTTTATTCATCGAGACTAATTGGTTTCAGTGCAGGAGGAACTGGTTGGGATTTCATGAACTGTATTACATAGGATATCAGATTAACTGACCTAATGAGCCCCTTCTGCTTCTAAAAATCTGTTATTGGTGCAAATAATGCAGGGTAAAGAGGTCATGGTCTTTGGCTGTGTTCTTTAAAATAATGTAGCTTGATGATGGACAGATAATGCTGTTTTCAATCAGTTTTTTTCTTCTCTTGTCCTTGCCGTTTCCTTTGCCCTTCCCAGATCAGTGGTGTGAGAAGGATGTTCCCTCTGCTTCCAGACAATGCTTGTTTTGACATCCTGTATTCTGCTCTTGGTTATCCTGGAGGAAATTTAGAATCTCATTTGACTTGAATAGAATCATTATAGGTATAAATGTCTCTGAGGAGAGCAGCTGACTAACCAACATTACAAGCTGGATTGTGATTTGGGATTAAGGCTTTGGTCATGAAGGGGTGTCCTTGTGCAGAAAGGAGGTTATTTGCTTGGGTTGATGCTGGGTGATCAGTCAGGGGGGTTGTGTCATTGTATTTGAAAGGGTTACTGTTCTGTAGCAAACAGAAGAGCTGAGAATGAGGTGTTTGGAAGAGCCCATCAGCAGATACTTGGTTGTCCCAGGACCTGCAGTAGGGTCCAGATTCTTGCAAGAACTTGAGTTGCATCCTGTTCCTTTGCATTGAGGCTTCAGGCTTGGCAGGGAGGGAGATAGGGATTGAATGCAGGTAAGGCTGGGAGGGCTCCTTTGCCACAAGATCATCATCTCTTTCTTGCTGACAGGTTCAGTGTTTATGGATGACACACTTAAACTGCATATGGATATTGTTTTCATCTTTGCCTGTCTGTTTTGAATCTCTGCTATTCAGTGCTCATTTTGGGAACAGTTGCATACCTGTGAGATGGATCTTATTTTTTCCTTTTATCTGGCATCAAAAGATTAAAAGGAAACTTGAATAGAAGCATACGCTCTTCATTTGACTTGCACAGCTAATTTTCTCCTTAGTGCAGTGAGCTCCAACTTGCTGCTGAAAGCAAGTTTGTGCACATGCACCAGGAGTCTGCAAGGGGAGAGTCAGGGGGAGATAAATGTTCTGTTCCAGGGGAGCTGTAGATCTCCTATTTTTTGATGCTCTTCTGTTAGTAATGAGCAATAAGTGATCTGTCTGCACTATGGACAGTGGAGCCTCACATGTTAGTCTTTATGTAGTTTTCTAGGCCTGGTGGGTCTTAGACTGTGGTGATGGCCCATGCCTTGTGTAGTGTCTTCTTTCAGTACGGGCCATATTTGTCTAGAATATTTGGGTTGGAGCATTTAATAGACTCCGTCAATGCAGATAATGCTATTTGATGCCCGATGTCTAAAGCCTTCGCTAGAACTAATCTGTATAAAACTTCCTGGAAGTCCTGCTTGTTAGGAGGAACCCCCTGCTTCTCCCCTGATCTTGCAAGATCTGATTTAGAAATATTTAATGCATGTTTTTCCCTACGTATACTGTAAATAGTTGGTTTGGAGATTCACTGCTCTTCTGATTGGCATAGTTAATGATACACATATCCTGAAAGTCTTTGATGCTAGATCAAAAGAAAATAAAATTATTTTTGGAAGGATGAGATTAATATAAATTTTTAAATTCTGTAGTGCTTTTCATGCAAAAGGATCTGGAATTACTTTTCAGACCAACAAAATGGTTAAACCCATCATTGAAGCATGCTGCTTTTGTGCCAAGTTTATTGTTCAAGCGGGTAAATGTGTTGCTTTCTGTCAAGGGAATAGGATTGCTTTAAATATTGATGCTATGTTCTTTAGTCACCAGGCATTAAGGCAGAGGTTGTATTTAGTTCCTAGTTCACAGATAAAGTAGCAAGGCGATACTACAGGGAAAACTTGGCAATGGGCTAGTGAATTTTAGTACTCTTTGGCCTCTGAACTAGTCACTGGGCTGCCGGTGAAGTGCGGAGCAGGTCTGGAAGCTCAGCTCACAGCACATCAAATGGAGCTTCCAAAAGAGGCGTGGGAGAATGGCTTTCCTCTCTGACAGCTCTTACCTCGTGGCTGGGCTGAGGGTAGGCCCTGCTGTACCGTATGTCCTGCTGAGCCCTGCTGAGCTGCGTCCCTGTTTCAGTTGTGGTGGTCCTGATGGCCATGTGTTCCTGTGGCAGGCAGGTGCCACAAGCCTATGGGAGCTAGGTTCCTGCCTGATGTCCTTCCTCCCTTTACAAGCAGGAGCTTGCTCTGATTCTTGCGGGTAGCCGGAACAGTCCTTTGCTCTCAGATACGATGTTCTCCAAACTGTTTTAGCAGAAGGTCTCTTTAATTAAAAAAACCCCAACCCCCCAAAAAAACCCAAACCCAAGGCTAGGCTGGAGTTAAGACTATGCCTCTCCTGCTTTCTTTGACTTGACTTTTATAATTTTTCTTTCCCACTCAATATTTCTGGAGCTACAGAAATCAGACCTTGTGGGACTTGGATAGAAAGTAGTGCAGGGTACTTGCAGTGTACCTTGCCTCCCTTCTGCTCTCCGAATGGAAAAGAAACTGTCCTGCAGATATAAGAGTATTTGCCAAAACAGTAGTAGAGAGGTTCTTTCTCACTGTCTCCTGCTTCACGTGGAGAAGTTCTTCCTTCTTTCTTATCCCCTGTTTGTTTCAGCAGCAGTTGCATTAGGTAGCTTGGCTCCTGGGGCACATTGCTGTTGCTCTGCCTGCAGTCTCTGCCCACCACAGCTCTGGCAGCCTGAAGCTTTTACGTACCAACCTGGTTTGGAGCTTCCTTGGCCTGCTGTGATGTGACTGACCACAAGAGCCTGGTGTGCAGTATTGTCACCTCCATTTAGAGGGAGAGAAACAGAACCAGTATTAGGAAAATGCTTGTACCAGACACGGTGGGAGGGAGCCCTCCTCTGTCTGTATGACTGAAGTTAGGCTGGCAGGCAAGGTGACTGTAGTGGAGAGGAAATCCCTGGTTATTTTTCACAGTCTTTATTTTCTGCGTTATGTTTCTATGAAGCTGTAAGTCACTCCCAAAAGAATGGAGGCTGTTCCACAAAATCCTGTTGAGAAGGATTCCTCACTGTGTGGAAGAGGGGCTGGGTGGGTTGCTTGCTAGCCTTGCCCCTTTAGATATAAGAACATGATTAAACTATTGCAGCTGGGTTTTGTGTGTGTCTGAAGATTACAATTACAGGTTAGAGACCATATGTCTGGGTGGCTGAACTGTGAGCAACTGAGTGGGAACTGGGTTTCTGCTGGTGTAAAGGTTTGCTGGGAAAGCAGATGCCTTTGCAGGGATTAGCTCCGGGGAAAAAGGTGTTTTCTCTCTTGCCTTGTATATGCAGGTGCTCTAGCTAATGCCACATGCAGATGCTTCTTGTTCCAGGTTACTGATGCGTTGTTCCCCCAGGTCTCAAGGAGGATGTTTAAAGAAGGGAGAAGTGTATTGGCAGGATTCAGTTGCTGGGTTTGATCTGGTCTCCCAGTTCCTAAAACCACCACAGTGAATTCACTCAGGAGCCACAGGAAGGGCTTAGTTGCTGCTGAGCTGGCAGCCTTAGCAGCAGTTAATTGCAATTATGTCTCCAGTATTTTGGGCTCTTGGAAAATGACTAGAGGGCAGAGCCTTGCCATTTTCCCTTTCCTGAACATATTGCATGGTCTAGGTTTGAAAGAAGAAAACTTCTCTTGCAGATCCCTGTAAGCCAACTAGTACTGCTCCCAGTCTGGCCTATGAAGGAGCTGTGTGGATTTTATTTCATGTGAGTAAGAGTGATAGTGAAGAGTGGTTAATACTGAAGAGCCCGCCACTGACTCTTAGCTTGCAGCAAACCCTTTAGTTTCTGAGGCTGTAAAACAGAGGTGGTAATGACAAAATCCAGGTTTGCAAACCACAGGTCTGCACCACAACCAAGCTTTTCTGTGTAGGTAGTCAGAATAGCAGTCCAGAGTATTTCCAGGGTGGCTCATAGGATGAAGTCTTAGATACCTTGCAGACACCAGCAGACTTTTTTCGATTGTTTCTGTCCAGTCCTGTGGTGTTACAGGCAAAAAGGAGACACAGCCCATGCCTGTAGGAGGTTGTGCTCTGTGTTAGAGGAAGCAAGAGGAGGCACGGTTCCAGCAACAGTGCAGTGTGACCCACTTGCAAGTTTCTTGCCCATTTTGTTCATCTGCGTTCAGGGGAAAGCTCTGGAGAAAATCTGTTGGAGCATTCAGAGACTGCATATGACTTTAGGAAACCTTAACCACGAGCTAGACTTTTTTTTTCCTTGTGGTTTTAAGATGAATAGGCATTGCAATAATGTGATACGAGTACTACATGTTAATGTGTATGACTAGTCTGTGGTAACTAATGTGTTTTGGTGGTCTCTGCCTTTATGGTATTCAGGCTATCCATAGAAGAAGAAAAATCTCCTGAGATAAGGTTTTAAAATAAAGTTTCTCTTTCCAGATAACTTGGGCTGTTTAATATTCTCACTTGTATGAGGAGCAGTGAGTCTGTTTGCAAGGCCTGGGAGCACAGGTTGTGAACCTTACAGCCTGAGTCAGTGGAGATAGAAGGCTGGTGCTTCATGCAGGAACTGGGCTGTTACAGACTCGGGTTCAGCTGGCAGCTCTGCCACTGACTGACAGTATGCGGTGTCCAAGTGTATAATGTCTTTCCCTCCTCCTGAGTCTCTTCTCTGTTCTTCTGGGAAAATACTGTGCTTATTAAATTGAGGATACTGGCTGTGTAAGCCCATTGTAGTGATTTGAAACTGGGGGCTGATGTCAAGACCTCTGTAGTTGGGGGAGGATGACTAACTTAAGATCAGCTTGTTTCTTGCCCCCTCCAGAGCCAGCAACTAAGGATGATGTGTGAATGCTTCCTAGCATAGACCTCACCTTGGGGGTTTATTCAGTGGTGGATCTTAACTACATAGAGGGAAGACACTTTCTATATCGTAAGGTTTGGGAAATTGTGCAAATTCCTTTTTTGACACACTTTCATACAATTTAATTTAAACTTGTCGTAATGAGCTAAAACACTACAAGCCTAAAGTGAATTTTATATTGATCTGAGTGGCCTGGGGACTTTTTTACAAGGTTTAGCTCACTTAGTGTTGCGTAAATGGGTTCAATTTGGTTGGGAAAGGGGTGGTCTGTGTGTTATTCTGGCTTTAGTAGCAGGTCTTGCTGTGGCAAAGCAGCACAAGTGAGTCACACTGAGATGGAAACCAGGACAGAGCACGCTGAATATGCTAACCTTGATTCCCTTTCATGCGGTGTCCAGCATGTGTGGCCTGTGAAGTTAGATGTATGGGTGATTAGAAAGCTGTTCTGAATAGCAAAAAGTTTATTAAGACCTATTATTTGCTGTTGAATGATGAATGTCACAAGTATGAGGAGTTTTATTGGGTCCTGGAGCAGTTCAGCATGATAGAATCCACATGCCTTCTTGCATCTTGCTTGCAGCAGGGAGGAATCTCTTTCATGTTCTCTGTGAGCGAATGCTTCCGCAGTTTGTTCTTCCAAGAAATCTCATAACGTGCATGCTTCATATTTCTCAAAGCTGGTCCCAAAATAAATTTTGTCAAGAAGAAAATTCTATTTTTGTTTGTGTTTAAGTCGGGGTCAGTAGAGTTAGTTAAGGATCTTGCAGGGAAAGAAAGGATGGATATGGTTTGGGTTTCAAACACGGGAGAAGGGAGTCTAAGGTTCACCTTAGCTTTTATATACTTCGTGGTTGTACGTTAATGTTGAGTTAAGCCAGTGTTGGAAAGTTTTGCTAACCAGGGTGTCAACCTTACCCTGGGGAGTAACTTCTATTTGCCAGTGTAATTTATGTCTACAGTGGATTGCTAGTAAGTCTATTGTCAGTTTGCCTTCTATTGTTCACAAAGGATGTTTACCAACTAGTAACATAACTTATTTTGCTGATGCTATATTTCTAATGGCAAGAAGGAAATTTTGAGGCTTTAAGTATCGTAATATAAGGGACTTCAGGAAATAGTCAAATCCAGTTTCTTGTTCACAGAAGACAACCAAATGTACCCAGATGTCTTCTGTCAGATGTTTATGCAACCTATGCTTAAAATATATTCTTTGAAGATTTCACAGCCTCCTGAATTAGTCTGTTCCAGTGCCCCTCATGCCCCTTCATGCTTAATTTCCTTTCTAGCTAATCTAAGAGGATTTCTCTTTATCCTTCTCCTGAAGGATATGGGAAAAGTTGATCACCACCCTTGTTCAAGTCCATGCTAGCAAAATCTCTTCAATGTCGTTTCCACTACAACTGTTTACCTGTCTGCCAAATGAGGCTAGTAGTTTGTGCTTTATTCTACAGTGTGTTGGCAGTTTTGTCTGTGGTAAGGCATCCTCTAATTGCTAGATCTGGCGTGATTCCGGCATGAGAGCACACTGCTCTTTTCATCCCAGAAAGGTGGTAAATTGAAGGGTAGAGAAGAACCACCTCACTGGCCTGTAGATAGATCTGCTCAAAGGCAGAGGCCTTGCTTATGCCTCCCTTTGAGGGATCATGTGTCCTTGGAGGTGTAACATCTTCATTATTTAACGAAGATTTCCTAAAGGAATCTTTAGCCATTTTACGCTAGCTGTTCTGGCTTCCAGCTCCACTTCTGTAGCAGTGTCATTAACAAAGAGGAGATGGGGGGGAAATATGGGATGAAGCTTTAAAGGCATTGTTGTGGGCAGAGATACTTTTTGTAATCTCTAGAAAGGCACAGCATGTGGCAAGGAAAAGAGCACGCTGGCAGATGGGGTGAGTGCAGCTACAGTCACACCAAGGAGACAGTGTTGTGAAGCTTTCATGCTGTGGCAGACAAGTGGGTCACAATGTTGATTTGTCACCCTGGGTAGGAACTTCTGCTGCGATCAAGAATGTGATGATGTGAATTAAAGGCATTTCTGGGGAGGGGATCAGTAGAAGGTGGTAGGATCGATCTGAGTGCACAAAGAATTTTGCCCTTGGAGACAGAGGGCTAAAGTCAGTCTCCTCTGGGTGAACTTGCATGTACAGCCTGGAAAGCAACAGTGGAGAAGAGAAATGGTCTTTGAGGCTCGTTCTCTTGGCTACAGCAAAAGTGTCCTGGACAAGTCAGCTGGGCTGTAGTTTCCCTTGGTGGTCATTGTGCTTATAATGTGTCTTACAGTCATCTGAGATACATGGCAGAAGTGACTGATGGTGTTAACGGTACTTTGGCTTTGGTTTGTGACTCTGTCCATTTAGCGGTTGTAGTCTTTCCTATCCATTTCTTGGTGGAGCTACCTTTTTGGTATTCCTGGTTAGCTTTGCAGCCTGAGGAAGAATACACCTTGCATGTGCACTGAGGCTGAACTGCAGCATGCTGCTGTATTGAGAGGCCAAATGAATATAGTGAGAGCTTGAAAGGAGCAAGCGATGGCTTTTAGGCCTGCCTCAAGTTCCTGAATGGTAATTACGTGAGCAGAAAACTGGTTTGACTTGTGCTCGTCTGCTTTAACTTGGTGGGGCAGGAGAGCTGCAGCATGTCTGTCAGCTCCCTCCTGAGCGTGGCATGTGCTGGGCTTGCTCTTTGCTTAGCATGGTTGTGGGGGCAGCTATGTCCAGGGAGCAGAGGCTGTGGAGGTTTGAAGTTCAAAATACTCCAGCCATGGTCTGTCACTTAATTAGCTGGCTTCAGATTCTGGGTTTATGCTAGTCTGATGGGTCAGAATCTGGCCTGTAGCAGCAAATCTGAACTCCTTACCTTTGGTTGATTAAAAAAAGTCAAGATACATCAAGAAATGGTGCAGGGCCCGCACATCTCTTGCAGTTCCTTTCTTTAAAGAAAGAGTTAATGAAGAATCTATGTTTTGCTTCCATGTTGCTTTGTGTTTGTGCCATCTTCTTTGATGTATGAATTTGAAGACAAGGAACAGAATGTATATGTGTGTGCTCAAAAAATTTCAAGTCCTTTGAAGGAGGGAGGAGAAATATCTTTAAATGGTGATGTGAGTGTATGAGTAGCTCTGCATGGATTTTTTTTCTGCATGTATAGATTTTAGGCTGAACTTTGTTTGTAACTGGACTGCATGCTGGCACAATCCCAACACTGCAGGCAGATGTATATGAAGTAGCCAAATAATACTTCTTTCCAACATACAGACAGTACTGCTAGACCTCAGTGTGACAAGTTTACAATAGTAATAATGCTCTGTAGTTCCAGATGAGGATATGAAAGCTCTTGAAAAACACTAGTTTGTATTTCCTATCTTGCTGGGGTGTAGGAAGGTGCTGTTAGCCTACAGGAGGAAAAAGATGAAGGGCAAGAGGAGGCGTAACTGTAGCTGGATCCCCTTCTTAATCAGTTGGTGGTCATTTTGTGGAAGATTTAGCAACTGATTTGCTTGAATTTTCTTACAACATCTGTGCTGAAGAAAAAGCAGCCACTTGATCTTTAACCTGCACCACAAGCCGTGTTATCAGGAAAGCATGTTATGTTTCTTGGTGTTATCCTTGGGCATCACCATAACTTAACTCCTCTTTCTCTAAATGGTGTTTTCTAGTCTGACACGGTTACTATCTGTGACAGTCAATCTCCTGTTCTTCTGAAATAGTCCCTGTGCTGTAGGCTGCTAGAGACTTGCCAGCAGCAATCCCTCCTCCTTCCTGAACAAAGTTTGGTGTTGACACAGGCTGAGAGAGAGGAATAGTAATTGGAGCCTATCACTGTGTGTGACTTTGAACTTTTTACTTTTATCAGATGATGTCAAGTTAAACAAAACCTCCTAGATAAATAAACCAAAAGCCCAATGCCGTTTCTTTGCTGAAGAGAATGTACCAATTCCTGCTATGGCTGGCAATATTTGAACTTGACATGTGTGTGCTGATCTTGCTGCCTGATCCATGTCTCACGTCCTTTATATCTGCATGAAACCCTGTTGAAGTTCAAGATTGTTATGGATCAGATCATGTAGCTGGAGTCTTCGGGGGCTACAAATTGTTGCCTGGCTTATACCACTGTACCTAGAGAAGGATTAACAGAATAAAATCGGTTTTGCTGTTTCACAGTCTGCCGGCAAGGTCTTATTGGTGGTGACACAGAAGCTCACTAAATCAATTAATGAATTGGAAGTACTGCTTCTAACTAGAACATATAAAACTATTTCAAGTTTTAATGAATGTTTGAAGTCAATGACAGCTGAAGGCCTATATGTTAAGAATGAAGTAAAACAAAATGCTTTGTAGAAATGTGACCAACCTGATATAATTTTGAGCAGTGGGGTGGGGATGGCGTTGAACTAGTTGGCCTTTGGAGACCCCTTCTAACCCCATTTTATTGGTGAGCCCTATTCTTATGTTAAAGGCTAAAGAGCTATTGTGTCTTCTAACTCCATACAGAATGTGCAGTAGGGCTGGATGGGAGGAAACAATGCAGCATCCTTTTCCTGTCAGGTTAACAATGGCACAGTATCTTGTCCAGCATTGTGTCTATCTTGTTTCAGAATTCACGAGACATCAGGTTTTGGTTCTGGAGTTCTCAGAATTGCTATGCTTTCCCTTCTGCGTAAAAGATGTTACTTAATACTAATGGGGCACTTTAGTTTGGAATAGTTGCATCAAAGTCAAGAAACCACTTCTGAAGCTACAGGAGCAGGAAGGCTTGTATAACTTCCAACCTGTATGAATAAAAAGAGATGAGATGGCATAGAATGAAGAGGTTTCAGAGATGTGAAGGGCACATTTTTAGAGGTATTGGTGCTGCTGATTTCAGTTTAAGCTGGCACCTAATTTGTGCTTTAGAAAATTCCACCAAGCCTCCTTTACAATCCTAGAGGAAAAAAAAAAAATCCACCTTTGAACCTGCCTGTGATGACAGGGGACAGCTGTGTCTCTTGAGTCTCTTCCTTGGCAAATTACAAACATTTCTACATTTCTTTAAAAATCGACAGTATTTTTAGAAGGAACAATTTGAAAAAAATTGGAAAGTTGTTGTTCCCTTCCCCTTCTGAGGTGAAATGTAACTTGCATCCAGCAGGTTGCATTTGTTCTTCAAAGTTGCTTTTCAGTGTTGCTTCAGGTTACTGCAGTGTTGGGGTGAAAAAAGTGTTCCCTCCACCTGAAGCATGGCCCAGCCTCTTTTACTAAGCTATATTCAGACTCTTTAAGTTTTTGCATTTTTATAAAGGTATGCTGTGCTATTAACTGTTTGCATAAATATATAGTATATCCTGTTCAGCAGAAAGTTAGAAGGCTGTTCTTGTTAACAAGCATCCAGTTAGAACAAACCTCTTTGAGAAAATAACTGAATTGCAAAGCAAGGCAAGTGATCATCTAAAATGATGATCAAAATGGTTATTTAAACACTTGATTCAGCTTACCCTTTGTTGTGTTGAAAATAACGATGAGAGTTGTGAAGGAGAGAAGAACATGGTAAAAACATTGCGAAAGATGAGTAGAGCCTGTCCAGGAGGTACCTGCTTTGTCTGGCTGTGCTTTCTCAGGGTGTCAGCTGTTTGTATAGCCTGTGCTGAACTGGGTGGCTTCTTGTATTACATTTATAGCTTCTGTTCCTCTGATGTATTTCAGTTTCTTAAGAGTTCCATTTAAGATAATTAATCCAAGACCTAATGATTTAGTTGAACATTTAATTAATTCCTTTCTTGTATTAATCCATAAGAATTTGTGGGAGCCTCTAATGTGAGGGATGCTTATTTGTGTAGCTGCAGTGCTAGAGCATTGATAGGAACTATTTTCCTGACTTGTTTAAATGTGTTTCTAGAGCTGGATATAGAAGCCAAAATGTATGTGGTTTGTCCCTATAATTTTCCAATTTTTTTCCACTTGTGCTATCAGCTGCCCAGATGGCTTATTCTTTTCCCTTAAGAAAATGCTGGCTCCTTCAAGCAATGCAGGATGAAGAATTCCCTTTTCTTCCCTTGAGGTGTTTGTGTGTTGGGTTTTGTTTTTTCTTTTTTCCTTTTGTTTTCTGTAAAGTGTCTCACCAGTTTAACAGCTCTGGAGACTGGAGTGCTTCAGCCACAGGAACAGACACAGCATGAGTACTGGTTGAGCTGAGTCTTACGAGTGTCAGCTCACCCTTCTCTCAGGTTGGGTCTTGAACCAGCTATTGCCAGGCTGCTTGCCTAGGTCTGCCTGTGTCTGGGCTTCCACAGGTGCCAATTGCATGAGTTTTGTGTAGCAGTGGGTTTCCAACAGGACTACGATAGCCAGTATAACTCTTTCCAGGCAGATTTTGTTGAACAGCTGTCCTGTGGTGACAACTGTCACCCATTTCAGACCTGGAATATCAGGTGAGTAGGATGATGTGGAGCGTTATATGTATGGAATTGTGTTTTCCACACAGCTTGTTAGAAAAGCCACAAGTACGCAGCTGAACTGCAGCGCAAGTACATAGTGCTTGGTGCACGTGTTCTGCTCCAGAGCAGTTTTGCAGACATCTGCAGCCTCTAAGTGCCAAGGCAAGAAATCTACCCTTGCCTGCGTGTGGGTGTCTCAGACCCTAGATACTTGTGCATAGCTAGCTTGCCTGAGATAGCAAAAGCTTTTCGGGTTTCTGACCGCATGCGGTGCACCGATGTGGCCCAAGGGTATGCCCTAATTTAGATGCATTGTGCTTCACTATGCTGTCATATGATTGAGTATCTGTTAGAAACAACTAAAAAGGCGTCTGTTTTCAGTCTGAGGGAGGAAAACAGATGTTTTATTCTCTTGTGAGAGCTCAGTAGAGTGAGGCTTCAGCTGTTCCTCCAGATCTCAATGATGACAGCCAAAAAGGCAAAGGGACAGACGTGTAAGTCAAAAGGAGTTGAGGAGAGGAACATATTTAAGAAGGAGAAGAATGCTTATTTCCTGTGTGTTAAGTGGCATGTGGGGTTTAGTTCTGGAGCATGTGGAAAGCATTGCCCTCAAAGTTAGCATTAGCTTTTAAATGGGCAGACATTTATTTCATTGTGATTGCTGTTTCCTAGACCAGATAGATCAAATTCTTGGAAGATATCTACTTGCCAGAAGTTAAGATATTAAAAATGATGCCTGAATTGATTAAGAGCTGTGCTGAGAGCTTGGTGTGAGAGCGCCATAGTTGCCACAGGCTTGTATCAGTTACAGACTGGTTGGAGTGGCTGAGCCAGATGCTGTGTAAGAGGTCTGCAGGATACTAGGCCTGGGCCAGTTGTGTCACTTCTCAGTTGGATGTCCCTGGCTCCTTGCAGAGAGTGCACAGTGGCAGCTGCCCAGCTTGCAGATGGGTACTGGTACATATCTGCTGATGTGAGGTCTGGTTCTACCTGCGTAGGCACATTCAGGTGAGCAGGACAGGGCTGGGACTGTCCCTTTCTGTGTTTCTGTGGCATTTGGTTTTCTGGGGTCCTGGTTTCAGCTGGAGTCACTGGTATAGCACTGGTAGTAAACCTCTGGAAGCTTTCCCTTTAAGTTGTTTGACATGCATTGAAAAACAGTATTTAACTGTACCTTGGGGGACTAAGAGAACGATAAAAGAAGAAACTGATGTAGTCAACAGTCTAAACCAGTAGCTCTCAGTCTTCACTGACCTGTCTTGACAGTACCAAATAGTAAGCTGTGGGAAGCATCACATTTGCTGTATGGGTGTGCTTGTGGCTGCTGTGGATGCTGGGTTAGATCTAGCTCAGGTGCACCCCTACTGGTGTAGGAAAGACAGAAGTATTTTAACCTATGCCTCTAAGGGTCATCCTCTGGGTTTTCCTGAATGGGTCAGAAAGGTGTTTGAAATGCACTGGCTCCTCTCCAAGGCTTGTTTGTGAAGGAAGACCTTGTGATGTACTGCTGAAGACTTCCCTTGAGGGTAGTGCTTGCCAATACTGCATGGGTCACTGCAGCTTCACCAGCCCTAAGGGGATGGGAACAGAAGGTGTAGGTCCAGCAAAGAAGGGCAGCATGTGTTGAGAGATCCTCTATACTTGAAAATGATGCTGCTTAGTCTCAGAGGCTGGTTTCTTTGTGCTTCTCAGCACATTTGGCTCCTTCATGTATCAGGGTCCCACTTGGTTCTGAAATCTCTTGAAACCCTGAATTTTAGTTTTGTCACACAAGGTGTTGAAATCATCTCGTCTTGTGATGCTGGGCACTGGAAGAGCTGTCCCTGAATTATGAACAGCACTTGTTGGGCCTGTCATGTAAAACTTGCCTGAAGATCTGCAGGACATGCTGCAAGAGCATGTTTTTGTGTAGGTTTTTTTTAATGGAAAGCTGTGTTTGGATTCTCTTGTTTGTGAGCTGCTGCGTATGCTGCTGGGACAGCCAGCTCTGTCCTAGCCTCACCCTATGGGTTGTGTCTGCATTGAGAGGTGATTTTCTTTGGCTGCGAATTTATAGTCTTATGGTTGCAGGTGAGAAGAACATAAGCAGCCTTTTTCTTTCACTTTCTGTGGTTAAGTGTAGTCTGACTTTCACCTTTTCTTCCAGCTGCACTCTCCAGCATAGTACTTAGTGGTGTTCTTTCTAAATAGTTGAACCTTTTGGGTTCTTTGGGAGCTATAAAATCAGTTGCTTATATACTTGACTGTTAGAGCACCACAGTGCTAACGGCACTTTCCAGCAGTTCTTAGCAATGGAAAGTGAAGAAAGGACTCTTCAGGCAGAAACTGAGGGGGAATTCTAGGTAGGGATTTTGTAATTACTGAGAATGGAATTTAGACAGGATGCAGAAGCTATTGCCCTTGTTTTAAGAGGTTGTTAAAGGCTTTCCGTGTGGCCAGTTGGTCAGAGCTTCAGCTCTTACAGTCTCCTCTGGGTGAGAAGGTTTCAGTGGGCTAAAGAAGCAGCTTTGCAGGAATCTGATTCCTGCTGAAGTGATGCTTCCCTCTATGGAGGAAGCATTCCCTCCTGCTGCCTGTGGCCCCTTTCTTTACCTAGCATCCATCTCTTCACTTGGGCTATTGTCTTTCTTCCTGCAGCTAACAAAGACATCTTGAACCTTTCTTCTCCTTTTCTCAGTGGAGTTCTTTGTTGTTGTACTATTAGGATGTTGTGGATTATGTCTGGAGACTTTTCAAGGATGTAGGAGTGTATGGTAGTTGCTGAGCAGGCAGTCTGACTGCACAGGGCTGGGAGCTGTGGTGGAAGCTTCAGGTCTTAAGGTGTTTCCAGAGTTTTGCAAAGGCTGTGGCTACTGAAAATGCTATTGCGCTCTTAATTGCATGTGTTCTTTTCTTCCCAAACAAGGCAAAAAAAGCTTCATTAGCTGTGGTCTAGCAAGAGATGTCAGCATCTGGTAACTACCCTCTACCCTACTTGTTAGCTTCTATTGACTCCTCACCACAGTGGCCGCTTGGCCTCCCTGAGCGATCCCCGGCTTTTTTTCACATTACCAGCAGGTAGTGGGTCTTGGCTGTGTTTGCACCTATTTGGTGTCCTCCTCATGAGGCTGTCCATGTGGCCTGTCATCACTGCTTCGCTGGATTGCTGTTCCTCATAAAAGCTTATATTGAATGGTGTAATCTGGAAGTGCAGGTGTGCAGAGGTGTGGGAACTAGTGGTCAAGGGGGGTAGCTGGATATTTGAGCATCCTCACAATTCTCACTACTCTTCTTGAGCCCTAAGGGAGCAGAGAGGACTGTGGGTGATTATCTGCTAGGTTGTGTGTTTGCCTTGTTTTTTGCAGATGCTGTCTAAACCCTCAGAAGCACTTCTGTTTCAATTTTAAAATGTGCTGAGCACTTTCTATTCCTGTAGGTGTTAGAGATGGCATTGGGGTGAGCGCTTCTGTGTTGGGAGCTTTGAGGTGCCCCAGCTAATATGGTTCTGCCTAAAGGCGGATTAGTAGTGTGATTTCTCCCTTTCTCCATGCACTGTAGCAGGCTTTTGCCTCTAATGGAAGGGAAAACACTTTTATTAAGTAAACCAACCTGGTCTGTTAAGGCACATGGCTACACTAGCAATTTACTAGTTGCCATAATAAAGGCTTTTAGTTTTCCAATGAAAAACAAATCCGGGCATTGCAATGCCTTATTTTCCTTTCCCTGACATTCTTGTTGCTTTTCTGTGAGAGATCCTGGCACTCGCTGTATGGTGCTTCATTTTGCTTTGAGCTCCCGAGATGCAACTTGTCACCAAAGCTACAAGCTCATTCAAGGATGTGGTGGGCCTGATCCCCAGCTGACGCACACAGGCATGATCTCATCGGTGCTCACAGAGCTACGTCCATTTTTCCTTACTGGCTGAGGACCTGGCTGTAAGTGTAAGTGCTCAGCTGGGGGCAATGGAAATGTACAGAATAGTGGCAGTGTTTTGTGACTAAGGTAAACTGCTTTGTGGTGAGGAAACAAAGGCAATAGCAGTTGACAGTGCAGGTGTTTGATTTTGATGTTTTATGTGAAGACACTAAGCATTGAGTATTGCCATGCAGATATCCATACCTGTAAGTTGCTGCAAAAACAGGACTACCTTCCTGCAACAATGTTTGCTGCTGCTGGTTTTCAGTGTTCAGGGGTAATTGGGACAGGAAAGTGTGATTTAAATTGGGACTCTGCCTTCAACTGCAAGGTCTCCTGATGTATTGCCACAAGTGCTGCTTCCCTGGAGACTGAGCATGGACTGTAGTTAGTGTCAGTAGTGATTTACCTGCTGTGCTGTCCAGAGTGTTGACCTTGCTTGGGCTAGAAAAGCCACCTGTGCTCCACAGTAGTGACTCTGCAACTTGTGATTCCCTCTGTGTCTTTTGGACAGAGCCCAGCGGTTACATGCTGCTCCTTCTCATCATGGTGATGTGCAACCACTCAAGGACCAATGCAGAATCTTTGCAAAAGAGGGTGAATGTGTTATTCTTGGGAGCTTACCCCTTCAATTCCACTGAGCAGAGGCAGGGCAGGGAGCAGTGTGGCTGGGGGCTGACTTGCTTCAGCTGCTTCACCTGGGACATACTTATCAGCTCTCCTGGAAGCAGATGTCTGCATTTCAGAATGATCATATTCTTTTAAGCATCTCCCCATTTTTCTTTGTGGAATTTCCGTAGTGATAACTTCTTGCCCTGTGGTGCATTTCCTTGATTTGCTTTGAATTTCTCATGTGTTCTACCAAGTCCCTAGCTCTTACATCAGGAGACAACTGGATTTTTGTTGGCTTTTTTTACTGGATCCAGAAAATAGTTCTTGGGGTTTTTTGCTTTTGCATAAAAAAGGTGTCCTTGTGTCCTAACAGTAGTTGTAAAAAATACATCCCTGTAGTGATCGTTTCTGACAACTTTTTCTCAATACCTCCAAACATTTAAATGACCTTAGTCCTTCTGGGATTTATTTCACTCTAGAGCTATGCATTATTTACTGAGTTGCTCATCTGTTCCCAGGTCTGTAAATGAAGGAGAACTTTCAATAACCAGGTTTTTGCTCATTTTACAAGTGCTGGTGGTGTCATTGGGTGTTTTGGTTCAGCTGTTTCCATCAGTGAGCCCTGGCAGGCAGTCACTTGTCACATAGGCTTTACTGTCCTTGATCACTGTCCCACCGTGCTGCACCACTGTAGCTTGGGTGAGTTGGCATCAAATAAGCTGGTCCCTGAATTTTGGGGTAAGCAGTGGTCCTTAATTCATAGCTACTGCTTCTTGATAGTTTTTACAAGCAGTAGTTTAAAAGTGCTGAGATGTGCTCTGAGCTCCATGTTATGCTAGAGCAGCGGGGGGATTAAGGAGATGGGCTGCTTGTAGTTCTCCCTGCTCTTCCAGTCTTGGAAGACCTGTGGGAACTTGTGTTGCTCCTTTTGACGTACAAGTGAGGTGCTTGCCAGAGGCTCAAATGATTGGGACTGTAGCGTGGGAACTTTGCGATAGTACTGGTTGTCATCACTGTGAGGAAAGGAGACTCAGTTGAACTGCAGGGTCAGTATAGTCACAGGAGCACAGGGTAGTGTTGGCATGGAGGTGTAGGAAAGATAAATAGAATCATAGAATTGTTTAGGTTGGA
>NW_008794888.1:9117115-9122694 GCF_000699145.1 Aptenodytes forsteri | reverse complement strand
TGCCGCCCCCAGGCTTATCTCTAGTGAGCCTGGTTTTATCCCTTTCCCCCTTCAAATCTAGTTTAAAGCTCTTTCAATGAGCCCTGCTAACTCCTGTGCAAAGATCCTTTTCCCCCTTTGAGACAGGTGTACCCTGTCTGTCATCAGCAGGCCTGGTATTGTATAGACTGACCCATGATGGAAAAAAAAAACAAAATTCTGCTGGTGACACCAGGCTCGGAGCCAGTTATTGATATGTTGATCTATTCAGATCTATTGATCTGAAACAGGCTCTTCCTGTTTCTTCCCTCACCATTCCCTGCAACTGGAAGGATAGAGGAGAACACTACCTGTGTTCCTGATCCCTTGTTGCAACTTCATTGCTGCCTGCCTGAAAAATCAATAATGGATAATAATCTGAGGGAGGTACCAGGGTAAGAAGGCTCTCTCTTCACATCTTTAACCCGGGCCCCAGGGAGGCAGGAGACTTCCTTAAGAAGTGGGTCCGGTCTGCGTATTGGGCCTTCTGTTCCCTTCAGAAGGGAGTCTCCTATGACAATGATCCATCTTTTTTTCTTTATGGAAGCAGTTTTGACTTGCAGGATGACATTGAACAGAGCGTAGGAGTGAGGGGAGACCACAAGTAATGGAGATTTGGGAACCTGTCTGGGTGGAGATGTGCAGGGCAGTCAATACCTCCTGGATTTTCCTTTGAGATGGTGGCATGACAGAGACAGCATGAGCAGCCTGGGCTTTGCTTGCCTTTAGAGAGGGCTGTTGTCATGGGCCATCTTCATGGGCAGCAGGGGATGGATTCACAGCAGAGAAGGAAGACTGAGGCATCTCTAGATGTACTGCTGGGAGACGAGAAAAGGCCTTCAAACATGAGGTAGGAGAGACTGGGAAGAGGGATATAGAGATGAAAACTGTTGTGTGGTTTAAATCCTGCCAGGTCTGTTAAGCGTGCTGCTAGTCTGATTTGCTGAACAGTTGTATGCTGTGCTGTAAGGAGCCCCTCAGTGCTGATATTTCCCCGTGTACAGGATCTGGCCTCCCTGCTAGGGAAGGACAGAGTGCCAGGGATGTTCCTGACCCACTGTGACTGTTCTCAGACATAGGTACTGTCTGTGTTTGATCAGGTATTGCCTAGCGTAATTCCCTGTTCTGGGCAGAATAACTCTGATCAGCTGTATAGGAGTGCAGAAAAACACTCTGAAAGATTTCTGTAGCTCTTTTCCCCATTCTTTTAAATCCAAAGCAGATGCCTGGACTCTCATCAGTGTCTTAAAACAGAAGAAAAGTCACTATGAGACTAAAGTTCCAAACAGAGCAAATTCCCACATTAGTTAGTTAAACTTTCTAAATCTCACAGATTTAGAAATCTGTCTGTAGATGATGAGAAATAAAAGGGGCATTTTTTCTCAAGTCATTCCAAGATACTGTGGTCCATGTTCCAATGGAAAAACTTATATCCAAACCATACAGCCAGTTTCTTGAGGCATTGCTGTATTGAATGAGAAATAAATGGCCCAGTGTCCAAAATTGTTTGTGGATTTTGAAGGTGGTGTCTGTGACAGAATGGATGGTGTCTCATGGATCTAGAGAAGGAACCCAGGAATAACTATTTCAAGTCTTCCCCCTGTTCAGCTCTTTGACCACAGCTTGTTGTCATGCCAGTAAAACCAGTTGTGCTACTGTTGCTGCCTTCTTGTTTGCTGGTGTTGGTTTTGCAAATTATGTTGTATAGAATAGCTCATACGACCTGTGTCTGTACTAGGATCGTTGGGCTAGGGCGATGTACTCACGTTGCCAGTGCAGATTTGATCCTGTCTTGGAATGTGAAATGTTAATTGCTGGAACAGCAGGAGATGGACTCCTCCAGGGTGGTTGTGGTTATACTCGTGTGCTGGTGGAATACAGCAGTCAACATTTCATAAGCTAATTTCATGTTTCTCTGTCTGCCAGGAGTTTTATTATTGCTGTGCTGACCCAAAATACGTACCTGACTTCAAAACTAAATTTGCAAATGTCAGCTAACTTTAGCTCTTGCTTGGACTTGGGTGCCCAGTTCAGTTGTGATGGATGTTTCATGTCTTGAGGGATTGGAACTTCTCCCTGTCTGACTGATTAGCACTAGTCATCATGCAGACAGTGATGTGGGTCATTGGTGCTTGTCTCAGGCTTTTCAATGTGTAATCTGAAGTGTTCTCCTTTTTCACAAATATGTTGTTTACTTAAAATATGCAAGTGCTTCTCCATGTCTTTTATGAATCCAAAAGATTATCTAAGCAAGTGTTCAAAAAAAACCCCGGTTGAATTATCTTACAATTTATTTTTTTCATGTTGAGATTTAGAAGTCTGTCTTCCACTTCCCTTCCCTTCTCCAAGAAAGACCTCACAGGCAGACTCCAAAGTGAAATAGCCAAGCCATGTCACCACATACTGCAGGTGAGGAAACTGAGCTTGAAGCAAGCTGGTGACACAGCTGGGATAGAAACTGTATCTCCAGCATTCCCACTTGGGTCCCAAGCTGCCAGGTGTGGAAGGTCCAGCAGGAAGCCAGCAGAATGAAACCAGCATGTGAGGATGTGCTGCTCAGCCCATTGCTGATTCCCTGCAAGAGACACGGGATAAATGTTCATGCAGCAGCCACCACATCTCTGCTGCATGTGGCACGGTGCGGAGAGTGGAGGAAAGGGCTCATCTCTTCCCCACTACAGTCCGGAGCTGCCATGTTAGTGCAGGCTGTTGGGGTAGCCCGAGGCTGTGATTCACTCTGGTCACTTTGTGCTGGATTAGCTGGTGCTGGATTGTGCAGCTTGCTTTCTTGCCCTTTTATGGGAGTGTATTTAGGTGTGTCTTGTTTTAAGCTGTGTTGGATGCATTTATTTGTTTGCCATGCTTGGTGAGTGTTTACTGTTAGAGCAGATGATGATAGGCTGTCTGCTCTCTGATACGCGGAGCTGCCTGCAGGCCTTTCAATGTCACCCAGGTATTAAAGGACAGATGCTTTGAGTTCTTTGAAGTAAGTTTTTGATGACCTCTTCAAAAAAAAAAAAAAGTATTTTCTCTATTGGGAAAGGCTGTGTTGCATCCCGGGAACTAACAAGAGCCTTGTTTACTGGGAATGATGGTGCCTTGAGACCTGGCAGTTGGAGGGAGGCAGGAGAAGTGCTTGCTGACAGCCCTTAGTGCCTACAGAAAGTACTCTGAGACATTACAAAGCAGCAGCAGATGCCAATTGAGCTGAATACTGGATGGCACAAATTGCTTTATTGACTGTCTTGGGGAACCTCAGGAGTCAAATAAGCGAAGCGGCAGAGCTGCAGACCTAGGGCTGTGCCACTGTGCGTTTCTGCAGTGGGTTTGGGAGACCCAAGATCACTCTTTTTGGGGCCTGTATAAAGTAGGGGGCTAAAAGCAGCAGCTACTGACCTGGTATTTTATCAGTTGAGGGCTGGGGGCCTCTGTGGTACTAGAGATACTGGTGAGTTGAGTCCTACCTTGCTTGGAGCATGAAGCAAGACCTGTGCTGATGCAAAGGCCTGGAATAGCTCCGTAGTTATCAGTACTGCAGCGGTATCTGGAATTTCGGATGGAGAGCTGCCCTTCCCGTGCCTTGGTGTGGAGCAGTGCCCACCGGCTGACTTCCCCGGGGAGGGACGTGCTGCAAGATCCCGGCAACGGGGTGGCTGCTGACAGGGCCCATCGCTGCTCTGGCCCTGTGTGACAGTCTTCCTGCTCCTGAGGTTCCTCCTGGTCATCGGTGTGTGTTAATTCAGGCAGAGCTTGAGTAACTGCTTCAGTGGTACACTGGGGTGGGCTCTTCAGTGCAGTCAATCCAACGCAACAAGGGCTGGAATTCAATTCATTCTTCATTCATTTGCCAATCATGCACCTGGGTTTCTGTTATCTGTCTCTCTAATGGATCTGTTGGATCTCACTCCATACATGATTTCAACTTTCTACCTCTGACCTTCAGCAGTTTGAGGCAGGTGGCTTATCAGGGTTAATAAATGAATCCAGTGTGGTAGGGATCACCCCCAGTGGTGGTTTCCTCAATAGCTGTCTGAGCCACCACTGTAATCATTGTGCTAATTAGCTCTCCATTTCTATAAGCACAACAGCAAAGTCTCGGGAGGCTTAGCTCACCCTCCCTGTCTGATCCTGGGGGCAAACTGCAGGGTAACTGGCTATGTTTGCACTGTGCATATGTTTTCCTTTAATGTTTGTTATCTGTGTTATCATGTTATCATGTAATGAGCTCCCCTCGCTCTTTCTGGCTTGCAGGCAGTTTGAAGAAGAGATGGATCCCTTCCTCTCCCGGGATCAGACTTATCCCCGGGGCACACCTCCGTAATTGTAGGCAGCACAATTACTTCTCTGTGCAGGATGCTGTTGTGATGGGACTCTGATCAGACAGCTGTGAATGATGACTGGCATTCAGAGTCCCAGTGACTGTTCTTAAAAGCATCTCTTGGCTAAATAGGATCTAAAGCCCATCCTCTTGCCGGGGTTCTGCTGCTGTGCCCCAGCCAGGAGGAGCTGAGTGAGCTGGCAGGCAAGCGGGCAGTGATAGGGGCTTAAGGCAGCTGGCTCTGAAGCTGGCTGAGCATTTGTCAATGGTAGGGTAAATCCAGTGTGCAAGATGAATGTGAAAACGAAGCGCAGCTTATAAAAGCACGAGGGGAAAATTCTCCCTTGGCATATGAATGGATTCTAGATCTTGTCGGCGTGCTGCAAATGATGTTGAATTAAAGAAATGACACGGTTGAAGGATCTGTTACTGTGATGGCAGAAAACTGCAGGAGCTGCTTGGAGAAGGTGAAGTGGTACATTGGGACAAATGAGGATCCAGGTGCTTGTATTAGGAAGTTTCTTTTTAGGAGACCTGACATGGAGTTGGCCGTTTCCTCTGCATGCTGTTCGTAGCTCTCTTGCTGCTGTAGAGCTGAATTTGGAGTGAATCCATATGACAAGCTGAGGGTGGAAAGCTTGGGTTACGGACTGACCGCTAGTGTGCAAAGCAGGCGCGGCAGCCATGGTAACTCCAGCAGGAGGGTTGGCGCAGGCTGGTGGAGTGGTGTAGTGTGAGGGTTTTAGTATAGGCAGTAGCATAATGGACACCGTGTGTGTGGCGAAGCTGCGAGTCAGCATCTGTCAGCTAACGTACCTCCTATCACGCATTTATTTTGTTAGGAATGCTGCAAATTTGCATCGAGTATTGCTTCTGGTCGAGAACAAGGCAGTAATGGGGTGGGGAAAGGGGTGCTGGTGCAGCCGGGCTGTGCCGTGAGCCCGAGACAGAGCGCCTGCCACCCCGGCCGGCAGCGCGTGCCGGTGCGGACCGGAGGTGCTGGGTGCGGGGGAGGCCGGGGCAACCGCTGCTGGGAACGCGCCGGGCACGCGCCGCGGTGCGAGGTTCCAAAAATTGCGCCGCGCGCGAGGCGGGCGCCGCTGTGTTGCTTGAGGCGTTAGCAGTGCTGCCCTCACCACGCGTTCATCGAGCAGCCGCGCAACCCCCAGATAAGGACGGTGGCCGCCGCCGCCCCGCCAGCAGCCGCGTCCGCGCACGTGCATACGTGGAGATATGTATATGT
>NW_008794888.1:9111648-9116925 GCF_000699145.1 Aptenodytes forsteri | reverse complement strand
ACGGCCGCCCCGCCAGCAGCCGCGTCCGCGCACGTGCATACGTATAGATGGAGATATGTACGTGCAGGGCGTTCGCCGTCCGCAGGGAGCGGGGCTGCCCGGTGACAGCCCTGGTGACACCGCCTCAGAAGCCTGGCTGTCCATAGCACTTCCAGGGATACTAACCTCGGCGCCTCGCTAAAAACTTACGGAGAGCTGTCTCATGCAGAACTGTCATGATCTATAGGGTCTTGCCGAGTATTTAGTATACAAGCTACGAAGTATATTCGGTATATAACGTATTTTTTTTTGTACTGTTATTAAATGCAGTTAATCAGAGTGGGTTTTCTGCTCTGGAACCTGTTCTGAAGCTTCTCTCAAACAAAGTGCCTTTCCCTGGGTTTCAGTTATGTCATGAAAGTGTTTGGTTTAATTTCTGCAAGTGAGTAACTTAAGCAGCTGCTAGTGCACACCGTTTTCTAATTACAAGTGTAATAATTACAATTAATTAGAAAAGCTAGTTACAGCAAATACTGAAATTGTTATGCATATGGTATGTGTACATTGCACATAAATATGTATGATTTTAGCAGAGTGGCAGTTACAGTTGTTGGCTTTGTCAAGTTCTTGGCAGTGAATTTTGGCTTGTAAACATCATAGAGAGCAATAATTTGGGGGCTTTTCTGTTTGCAAACCACTCAGCCTGTCTGTCAGAAGCCATGCAAGGAAGAATTGTATGTGTCTGTGCAGCTCTGTCACCTGAGCGAGCGCAGTCCCAGAGCAGATGGACGCAGCGTCGACGGCGTGGGTGGGAAGGGGCCCTTCTCCCAGGGGAGTGTGTGCCAGCGCTCCCGCCTCTCGGGTGCATTGGCCAAGGCTGGGCGTGAAGGGCTGCATGCTAAAATGCTGCCTGTCCTGTGCTTGCAGGTGGTTCTCCTGGGGATCGACATCCTTTCCGCACTAGTGTCCCGCTTGCAAGATCGCTTCAAGGCGCAGATTGGCACAGGTAAGGGGTCTGTGTGTGAGTCGGGGATGTTGCCATCGCTCTGGTGGGATCCACTTTGGCTGCTGTACACAAAACCTCCTTTTTCCCCTGGAGAGCACTTGGGAGGCTCTGCTGAAGGGTGGGAGGCCTCGTTCCTCCATTGGGCGGGGGGAGAGCAGAGGGGCTGTACCACTGTGACGGTTTTCTTCTGAGGGATTTGGATGTTCCTGTTTTCTTTCCTCAGTGCTGCCAAGTTTACTTGATAGGCTGGGAGACTCTAAGGACTCGGTGAGGGAGCAGGATCAGACCTTGCTGCTAAAAATCATGGAACAAGCTGCTAACCCTCAGGTACGCTCAACAGCCCTCTGCAGTGTGTGAGAGTGACTGGCTGCTTAAAAAGGAGAACTTTTTTCTGTCAGACAGAAGGTTTTTTTTTTCTTGTGGCCCCGTCTGAAATGGCTTCATCTCCCTATGCTTTTTTGAGATATTCGCTTCATTTGAGAATGCTGTTGCATGTCAGGATACACATGGGAGTGTGAGTGTCAGTGGATTTCCCAAGGATGAGATGGGTGGATGTCAGTGTAGTTGTTCTGGGTCCTTGGAAAGTACTTGCTTTCTGTAAGTAAAAGTTATCATTTTAGCTAGTGGGGAGTTACTGCAAAGTCAGTACAGAACAAACAATTAGATCTAAAAATGTCTTTCTACTTCTTGTCCTGTTCTGCTTGGATGGATGTAAAGCTTATATTTTAAGCTCCAGAGATGGTATGGTGTATGTCTGCTGGAAGAAAGAGTCTGTCTCTTCCTCCACCTCTTTTTTTTCCTGTCTCACCTTCTTTTCTGTCTTCCACAGTATGTGTGGGACAGGATGCTAGGAGGATTCAAACACAAGAATTTCCGGACAAGAGAAGGGATTTGTCTCTGCCTTATTGCAACACTCAATGCGTAAGTCAGAACCTCCTGCAAACCTACGTTATGTACACAAGCCTGCTTTGTAACTCACACTGGTGCCCTTTTGTTCTTTATTCCCAGATCTGGAGCTCAGAGTTTAACACTGAGTAAGATAGTGCCACATATATGTAACTTACTTGGAGATCCAAACAGCCAGGTAAGCTTTTTCTGTGAGTCACGTCTAAAGGTTGTGCTGATTGCCTTGTTGGTAAGCGAGACTCTGCGTTCTGGGTGGTAAATGAGCTAATTGTGCTGCTGGTGGTGAGCTCTGAACAATGCTGTTCATGAAGAGCCCTTGGCTGGTTTTAAAGAGGTATGATTTGAAGTATGCCTAAACCAGCATATCGGTTACTCCCAAGAGTTCCAGCAGAACGATGTGAATCTGCAGGTGAGGTGAACAGAGCAGGAAACCTTTGTAGGAAGGGAGCTCCTGTGCCTGACAGCCTGCATGCAGGGGAGGCTGCAGGGGATCCCTCTGGGTTTGGTGCAGCACCCTTCACCTTCAGAGAAGAACTAGTCTGGGCAGGGAGGGCAAATGGGAGCAGTGAGACAGCCTGGCCACGTGCACTGCCAGAAGTTGTACAGGGAGATTCTGAATAAGGTGTGGAAGCTGTACAGGATCCTTAAATCTGCGATGCAAAACAAATTAAAATACATGTTGAAAAAGAGAATCTGTCACTGCTATGTGCTTTTTGTCCTGCCCTGGACAGGACCTAATCTGAAATCAGAAGCAAGTATGTGAGGTTAGTGAGAAGAGGTATGGGGAAGCAGGTTTCAAACTAATATCATATAATATGGGTATTAGCAGTTTTTTAATATCCCCTTTGCCCTCCTAGCATGAGTGATGCATACACATGATCCAGGTCTGGAGCATTTAGCTGGAAGGAAGCATGGGACGGCCCACTGGGGAATGGGGTTTACACTGGCTCTGGAGTTGGCCATATTCCCATGGCTGTCAGGGCCTCCTCTTGATGAAGAGGAGGATTGAGTGTGAAGCAGCCTTCCCTTGCTGGTTGTGCCAATGCAGGAGGATAAACCTGTTGCCCCAAGAAGTTTTGAAGGAAGCTTAATGTTCAGGGTCCTTTGTAGTTCTGAGCCACGGCTGAGCAAGCTGTAATAACAGCTTTGAGGGTACACTGGGTTTAGGACTTTGACTTGTTGCAGAGACAGACACCTTGGTCCTGCCATTGGTGAGCTGTTGAATGAATGAGAAAGTCGGTGCGGGGACTGAGGCATGTTTTCCCTCTGCACTGCCTCTTCCATGTGCCTGGCACGGCTCGTTATTTCAGTCCCCAGCTGCAGTGGGAAATAAGGCTGATCTCTTGCCCCTTGTCCTGGGTCTGGTGTCTCATCCCCAGAAAGCCCATGCCCGAACTGATCAGACACAAATTGCTGTCAAAGTGGCTCCTGGTTGAACAGCACCTGTCCTGGGCTCCCCTAGGGCTGCTTCTGTGCTGCGAGTGCCTTCTCCTGAGCTCTGGGAGACCTGAGCTGTGCCTCGTGCTCGGTCAATGCTGCCCTCTCTTGGTGAGAGATGATGGAGAAACACAGATCCAGGTCAAGTGCAGTGTTTATCCCTTTTGTTGTGGACATGGAGCTGTTTCGTTACTGCCCTTCTCAGAATGAGTGTTTTTTAGGTTTTGTTGTTTCCAGCTAATGCAGTTTAAGAGCTTGTGTAACCCAGTGAGCAGCTGGTATGAAAACTGTATTTAAACTATGACTTTTTTTCTCAAAAATAAAATTGAGCATTACAGCTTTGTTATTGCTGTGGTAGATTAAAGCAGGTATGATAGTAGGAGCCTCCCTGCTTTGCCCAATATGGGGTTTACCCAGTCCTGCAACCATACCTCTGATTAACTTGACACGCATAGGCAATCCTTCCAGATCATGCTGCGAGGACCTCCGTGGTCGGCTGCACTGCGTGCTGCAGCTGGAGGGGGCATGGCAGCAGGCTGGGGATATGGCAGAGCTTGTCACCATGCCCTGGCAGCCGTGCCCTGGCAGCTGGCGCCTGGGCCCCGGGGCAGGTGGACTCTCTGCGGGCAGAGATGCAGGTGCTGCGACGTCCCCTCCCTGGCTGTCGGAGGCAGAGAGCGAGGCTGGGTTAGGGTCTGCGTACCCAGAAACTGGGGACACCAAAGAGTCCCTCCTGAGCTGTGCCCAGAAGTCCTGCCTGGTGGTGTAGGGGGCTGATGGGCAGAGAGAAGAGAGGCAAGACCGCTGAGTAAGGGCTGGCATGAGTGAAGGCAATAGCTGAGAAACTGGCAGAGACCTGTTGAACAGGAAGGCTGCGGAGCAGGAGAACGGGGTGAGATGAGCATGAGTCAAGTGTTAGGCTTTTTTTTTGGCTAGGAAGCAGGGCACGTGTGCCTGCCCTTTGACTCCCACCTACAGGCGATTCTAGCTTGTGCCCGCAAAACATCCTGTGTCTAGTCCTGATGCGTGTGGGTGCTTCCATAGCTGCCAGGCTATCTTCTGAGAAGTAGAAGTGCACGGCTCCGTGGGTATTTCCGTAGGCAGAGCAGATAGTTTATCTTTGCCTGCTGTGTCTGATGGAGGGAAGGGGGTTCCGTGCAGAAAGGTGACACTTTAATTGGATTTGTGGCTCTTCCGTTGGGTGGAGGGAAGGATGTGCTCAGCAATTTTTTGCAAATCAGTTTGGAAAACATGCAAAATTCATGGTGACTCAGGTGATTGATTACTCCTCCCTCCATATTTTGTTATCAACACAGAAACATAAGTTTGTAAGATGGCATTAAAAATCAGTTTGTTTTATAACGTACTAGCAATATAAGGTCTATTTGTGTCTCTCTCCTTGCTTTTTTGACCCAGTAAATGTATCTGTTGGACACAATGGGTGGAGTTTGGCAAAGGCAGCCAAGTTCCCTGTGTGTGTCCCTGTGTATGAAACCTTTCATCTTATGTCTTGATTGCCTTTTCAATTAAATTAGACCTGCTGATACTGCTAATATCTGAAATGCAGGGATGGAAGCTCCTTCATGAACTCTGTGGTAACATATATAGTGGCAACTGTTGTTGCTGAGAAATATGCAAATTTCTTTCTCTCTAAGGTAGGGCAGGGATTTATTTATTTAAATTATAAAGATGATTGATTTCTCTCATATCTCACATTCAGGTTCGAGATGCAGCAATAAACAGCCTTGTGGAAATTTACAGACATGTTGGTGAACGTGTAAGGGCTGATCTCAGTAAAAAAGGATTACCCCAATCTCGGTAAGTTGAGAATGTCCTTATGTCTTCGCTATTTTTGGGCTGCTTTTTATTCCCTTCCTTCCTTTAGAAGGCTTCAGGAGCTGCATGATTGAACCTCTTCCTGGGATCAGGGGTTTTTGGTGTGTGGCTTC